>NC_064411.1:25750000-25972500 GCF_023375975.1 Astyanax mexicanus
CAAAGATGTAAAGTGGCATTAGTGTAGGTTTAAGCATTCAAAAGTTACAGCTGTTAGAGTAAATTTGGGTGTGCCACGGTAAGATTAATTTGCATATGGCGGCCATATTGTTTAAAAATTTCTCAATTTTTTCGATAATTATTGAGGATGGGACTCTGGTGAGTTGTTTGACACCAAATATGACAGGATTGGTCAATGACCCTAGGACAAGTTCTCAAAAGTAGGTTTTGCATATTATGCTAAATAGCAAAAAATCTAAGTGGGCGGAGCTTAGTGGTTCTATTGACCTTTTTGATTTGCCATTAACCAAGGAATCATATAATGCAAGAATTTTTGCTCTAGCTATCAGGGCGTAGGAGTTACGAGGCCAAACGCGTTGACCTTCGCCATAGCGCCCCCTTGAGGCCGATCGGGCTCATCTTTTGAATCTGAGTAGCGGTGAGAAGTACTACCATATGACCAAGTCTCAGCCCTGTAGGCCTTACGGTTTCTTCTGCCCAATCACTTCTATGGCAGAAAAAGAATAAGAACTATAATAATAATAAATATAGCCGCAAGCGGCGATTTACGGGGTTCGAGCGTCACAGGCAAAGAGGCCCCTGGAGGCCAGTTAGGCTTAAAACCTGTTGCTGGTTGACCGTCATCACCAAACTGGATAACCAAGCTGGGTGACCAGTGTGATCATAAAGACCATAAAGACAATGCCAGATGAGTGGTGTGAGTAAACTAGTTGAAAAGCATTGATAAATTGAGCTGTAGTGTTCATCAGGTTTTATGTGGTGTGTTGCTGCACTCTAGTGGGCATTTGGTGAAACAACTTCAGTTCTTAAATTGAAAAAACACAAGGCATAAAAAGGGCATATAAATAACCCATACTTAGTGTATAAGTTTTGACCTGATTAACATTCCGCCTGTCAAAAGCTTGCTGGAATGTGATTGGCTAAGAGTGACCACAAAAGTGTCCATATCAAATTTTCATTTGGTGTCCCATTAGTGCATGGGCCATAGATGATAATTGGCAAGGATGACCTTGATAGCTTGTATGGTTCTAGAGAAACAGCTATCGAGCATTGGCCCCGCCCCCTGGGGGTGTATGTCTACTTAAACTGACAGGGTATCTGAGAACCATGTAATGATCAAAGGACTGAAGTGGTATTAGTGTCAGGTTAAGCATTCAAAAGTTATAAGTGTTAAAGACATTTTACTGCACTGTGGTAGAACTAATTTGCATATGTCGGCCATATTGTTTACAAATGTAAAGATTTTTTTAATAATAATTATTGAGGAGCAAGCTCTGCTAAATTGTTTGACACCAAACATGTCATGATTGGTCAAGGAGGCAAAGACAAGATCTCAAAAGTAGGTTTTGCATATTATGCAAATTAAAAAAAAAATTAAAGGAGTGAAGCATAAACAAGAATGACCCAGGTGGCTGACCATCATGAACAAGAAGGATAAAGATGTTCAATTAAGCAAGACAAGCAAGATTAAATAAGTTCAGCAGAGCTTTAATTTACAATAATTCACCTGTAGCTGTTTCACCAAACGACCACCAGAGCGCAGCAAGAGACCACATATAACCTGCTGGAAATCTATCACTCTATAAGTAAGACAGAACATTCCCTATCAGTGTGTTTCTATTTATTAAAAAGAGGAGAATTGGGCTCCAAATTGGTAGTCATGATCAAGTGGTCTGTATATATATGTGTGTAAATTTGTGTGTTGATAGGGTCAAAGGTTCCTGTCTTCTGTCCATTTAGGTTGGAAAATAGCAATAAATCGAATAAATTGAAAATAGTTTTTTTTTCACTGTAGAGCCTACTGAAGACTTATTTGGCTCATACTTGGCACATGTACTTCAAATGTCATTGATAATTAGTAGCTTCAACAGTTTTGGCATGTTTTAAACTTTGACAGAGTTTTGGCCAAATAACTCTGAAAAGGCTTTCACATACATGTTTGATCAAGGTTTATGGGCCTCAAATAGTTAAAATGTCAATATTTTTTCGATAATTATTTACCTACCGTGTCTCAAGATTGCATCAAGACCAAATTTGTTTTGATTGATTAAGGACTTAAAGACAAGTTCGAAAAGAGCAATTTTTACTCTTTTGGCCACTGATGAAAATCTTTGCATTTTTGGTAAACACATGTAATTACAAAGTTGTAAAGGCTACAGCAAAGTATACAAATAAAAAAGAATAACAAGACTAGGCCACTTGTACCTTTAGATATAACCGATTTTCTGCTATAGCGCCCCCTTGAGGCCAATCAACGCCATATTTTAATGGATGATAGAAGGCCCTGAGATACATGTAGGGTATAAGTATCGTCCGGATTGGTCATTGTTTAGCATGTCAAAAGCTTGCTGGAATCTGATTGGCTAATAACAATCGCAAAAATTTGCATATCAAATTTTCCTTTTGTAAAACATTAGGACATAGGCCATAGATGATACGTGCCAAAGGAGAGCTTCATAGCTTGTACGGTTCCTGAGAAACAGATTTTTAGCTTTGGCTCCGCCCCCTGGGGGCGTATGTCTACACAGATTGACAGGCCACCTCAGAATCATGTTGGCATCAAAGTTGTAAAGTGGCATTAGTGTAGGTTTAAGTATTCAAAAGTTACAGCTGTTAGAGTAAATTTGGGTGTGCCACGGTAAGATTAATTTGCATATGGCGGCCATATTGTTTACAAATTTCACAATTATTTCGATAATTATTAAGGATGGGACTCTGCTGAGTTGTTTGACACCAAATATGACAAGATTGGTCAATGACCCTAGGACAAGTTCTCAAAAGTAGGTTTTGCATATTATGCTAAATAGCAAAAAATCTAAGTGGGCGGAGCTTAGTGGTTCTATTGACCTTTTTGATTTGCCATTAACCAAGGAATCATATAATGCAAGAATTTTTGCTCTAGCTATCAGGGCGTAGGAGTTACGAGGCGAAACGCGTTGACCTTTGCCATAGCGCCCCCTTGAGGCCGATCGGGCTCATCTTTTGAATCTGAGTAGCGGTGAGAAGTACTACCATATGACCAAGTCTCAGCCCTGTAGGCCTTTCGGTTTCTTCTGCCCAATCACTTCTATGGCAGAAAAAGAATAAGAATAATAATCGGAACAATTACAATAGGGTTTCTAGCACTACGTGCTCGAACCCCTAATAATAATCAGAACAATTACAATAGGGTTTCTAGCACTACGTGCTCGAACCCCTAAATATAGCCGCAAGCGGCGATTTACGGGGTTCGAGCGTCACAGGCAAAGAGGCCCCTGGAGGCCAGTTAGGCTTAAAACCTGTTGCTGGTTGACCGTCATCACCAAACTGGATAACCAAGCTGGGCAACCAGTGTGACCATAAAGACCATAATGACAATGCTAGATGAGTGGTGTGAGTAAACTAGTTGAAAAGCATTGATAAATTGAGCTGTAGTGTTCATCAGGTTTTATGTGGTGTCTTACTGCACTCTAGTGGGCATTTGGTGAAACAAATTCAGTTCTTAAATTGAAAAAAACACAAGGCATAAAAAGGGCATATAAATAACCCGTATATAGTATATAAGTTTTGACCTGATTAACATTCCGCCTGTTAAAAGCTTGCTGGAATGTGATTGGCTAATAGTGACCACAAAAGTGTCCATATCAAATTTTCATTTGGTGTACCATTAGTGCATGGGCCATAGATGATAATTGGCTAGGATGACCTTGATAGCTTGTATGGTTGTAGAGAAACAGCTATCGAGCATTGGCCCCGCCCCCTGGGGGTGTATGTCTACTTAAACTGACAGGGTATCTGAGAATCATGTAATGATCAAAGGACTGAAGTGGTATTAGTGTCAGGTTAAGCATTCAAAAGTTATAAGTGTTAAAGACATTTTACTGCACCATGGTAGAACTCATTTGCATATGGCGGCCATATCGTTTATAAATGTAAAGATTTTTTTAATAATTATTGAGGAGTAAGCTCTGCTGAACTGTTTGACACCAAACATGTCATGATTGGTCAAGGATCCAAGGACAAGATCTCAAAAGTAAGTTTTACATATTATGCAAATTTTAAAAAAAATTAAGTGGGTGGAGCATAAACAAGAATGACCCAGGCGGCTGACCAGCATGAACAAGAAGGATAAATATGTTCAATTAAGCAAGACAAGCAAGATTGAATAAGTTCAGCAGAGCTTTAATTTAGAATAATTCACCTGTAGCTGTTTCACCAAATGACCACCAGAGCGCAGCAAGAGACCACATATAACCTGCTGGAAATCTATCACTCTATAAGTAAGACAGAACATTCCCTATCAGTGTGTTTCTATTTATTAAAAAGAGAAGAAAAGTCCGATTGGGCTCCAAATTGGTACTCATGATCAAGTGGACTGTATATACATGTATGTAAATTTGTGTGTTGATAGGGTCAAAGGTTCCTGACTTCTGACCATTTAGGTTTGAAAAAAGTGATAATACAGGCTTATGGCCTACAAAATGGCTGTTGCTCTTTGGCCATATTAGAGGCAAAAAATATCTGATTTGGCTCAGAATTTGCAATCAAGATCACAATATCAGTCTATATATGTATGTCAATTTCTGTGTCAATAGGGTCAAAGGTTCCTGACTTCTGTCCATTTAGATTTGAAAAAAGCGATAATACAGGCTTGAGGCCTACAAAATCGCTGTAGTTTTCCAGCCGTTGTAGAGGCAAAACATGTCCGATTTGGCTGAAAATTTGCAATCAAGATCAGATTATCAGTCTATATATGTGTATAAATTTGTGTGTTGATAGGGTGAAAGGTTCCTGTCTTCTGTCCATTTAGGTTGGAAAATAGCGATAAATAGAATAAATTGAAAATAGTTATTTTTTCACTGTAGAGCCTACTGAAGACTTATTTGGCTCATACTTGGCACATGTACTTCAAATGTCATTTTTAATTAGTAGCTTCAACAGTTTTTGCATGTTTTAAACTTTGACAGAGTTTTGGCCAAATAACTCTGAAAAGGCTTTCACGTACATGTTTGATCAAGGTTTATGGGCCTCAAATAGTTAAAATGTCAAGATTTTTTTGATAATTATTTACCTACAGGGTCTCAAGATTCCATCAAGACCAAATTTGTTTTGATTGATTAAGGACTTAAAGACAAGTTCGAAAAGAGCAATTTTTACTCTTTTGGCCACTGATGAAAATCTTTGCATTTTTGGTAAACATATGTAATTACAAAGTTGTAAAGGCTACAGGAAAGTATACAACTAAAAAAGAATAACAAGCCTAGGCCACTTGTACCTTTAGATATAAATGATTTTCTGCTATAGCGCCCCCTTGAGGCCAATCAACGCCATATTTTAATGGATGATAGAAGGCCCTGAGATACATGTAGGGTATAAGTATCGTCCTCATTGGTCATTGTTTAGCATGTCAAAAGCTTGCTTGAATCTGATTGGCTAATAACGATCGCAAAAATTTGCATATCAAATTTTCCTTCTGTAAAACATTAGGATATAGGCCATAGATGATACATGCCAAAGGAGAGCTTCATAGCTTGTACGGTTCCTGAGAAACAGATTTTTAGCTTTGGCTCCGCCCCCTGGGGGCGTATGTCTACACAGATTGACATGCTACCTCAGAATCATGTTGGCATCATAGGTCTAAAGTGGCATTAGTGTCGGTTTAAGCATTCAAAAGTTACAGCTGTTAGAGTAAATTTGGGTGTGCCACGGTAAGATTAATTTGCATATGGCGGCCATATTGTTTACAAATTTCACAATTTTTTTTGATAATTATTGAGGTTGGTACTCTGCTGAGTTGTTTGACACCAAATATGACAGGATTGGTCAATGACCCTAGGACAAGTTCTCAAAAGTAGGTTTTGCATATTATGCTAAATAGCAAAAAATCTAAGTGGGCGGAGCTTAGTGGTTCTATTGACCTTTTTGATTTGCCATTAACCAAGAAATCACATAATGCAAGAATTTTTGATCTAGCTATCAGGGCGTGGGAGTTACGAGGCCAAACGCGTTGACCTTCGCCATAGCGCCCCCTTGAGGCCGATCGGGCTCATCTTTTGAATCTGAGTAGCGGTGAGAAGTACTACCATATGACCAAGTCTCAGCCCTGTAGGCCTTACGGTTTCTTCTGCCCAATCACTTCTATGGCAGAAAAAGAATAAGAATAATAATAAATATAGCCGCAAGCGGCGATTTACGGGGTTCGAGCGTTAAAGGCAAAGAGACCCCTGGAGGCCAGTTAGGCTTAAAACATGTTGCCGGTTGACCGGCATCGCCAAACTGGATGAGGATGACCAGCATGACCGTGAAGACCAAGCTAGATTACCAGCATGACTAATCTGGATGACAAACTTGTTGACCATATTGACCAAGCTGGAAGACCATAATGACCAAACTGGATGACCAGCATGGCAAAGGTGGTTGGCCAGTATGACCAAGCTGGAAGACCACCATTACTATGAGGACAAAGCTGAATGACCAGCAGGACCATAATGACCAATGTGAATGGCCAGCATGAACAAGCTGGATGGCCAGCATAACCAAGCTGGGTGACCAGCGTGACCATAAAGACCATAATGGCAATGCTAGATGAGTGGTGTGAGTAAACTAGTTGAAAAGCATTGATAAATTGAGCTGTAGTGTTCATCAGGTTTTATGTGGTGTCTTACTGCACTCTAGTGCGCATTTGGTGAAACAAATTCAGTTCTTAAATTGAAAAAACACAAGGCATAAAAAGGGCATATAAATAACCTGTATATAGTATATAAGTTTTGACCTGATTAACATTCCGCCTGTTAAAAGCTTGCTGGAATGTGATTGGCTAATAGTGACCACAAAAGTGTCCATATCAAATTTTCATTTGGTGTACCATTAGTGCATGGGCCATAGATGATAATTGGCTAGGATGACCTTGATAGCTTGTATGGTTCTAGAGAAACAGCTATCGAGCATTGGCCCCGCCCCCTGGGGGTGTATGTCTACTTAAACTGACAGGGTATCTGAGAATCATGTAATGATCAAAGGACTGAAGTGGTATTAGTGTCAGGTTAAGCATTCAAAAGTTATAAGTGTTAAAGACATTTTACTGCACCGTGGTAGAACTCATTTGCATATGGCGGCCATATTGTTTATAAATGTAAAGATTTTTTAAATAATTATTGAGGAGTAAGCTCTGCTGAACTGTTTGACACCAAACATGTCATGATTGGTCAAGGATCCAAGGACAAGATCTCAAAAGTAGGTTTTGCATATTATGCAAATTTTAAAAAAATTAAGTGGGTGGAGCATAAACAAGAATGACCCAGGCGGCTGACCAGCATGAACAAGAAGGATAAATATGTTCAATTAAGCAAGACAAGCAAGATTGAATAAGTTCAGCAGAGCTTTAATTTAGAATAATTCACCTGTAGCTGTTTCACCAAATGACCACCAGAGCGCAGAAAGAGACCACATATAACCTGCTGGAAATCTATCACTCTATCAGAAAGACAGAACATTCCCTATCAGTGTGTTTCTATTTATTAAAAAGAGAAGAAAAGTCAGATTGGGCTCCAAATTGGTACTCATGATCAAGTGGTCTGTATATACATGTATGTAAATTTGTGTGTTGATAGGGTCAAAGGTTCCTGACTTCTGACCATTTAGGTTTGAAAAAAGTGATAATACAGGCTTATGGCCTACAAAATGGCTGTTGCTCTTTGGCCATATAATAGGCAAAAAATATCTGATTTGGCTCAATCAAGATCACAATATCAGTCTATATATGTATGTCAATTTCTGTGTCGATATGGTCAAAGGTTCCTGACTTCTGTCCATTTAGATTTGAAAAAAGCGATAATACAGGCTTGAGGCCTACAAAATCGCTGTAGTTTTCCAGCCGTTGTAGAGGCAAAACATGTCCGATTTGGCTGAAAATTTGCAATCAAGATCAGATTATCAGTCTATATATGTGTATAAATTTGTGTGTCGATAGGGTGAAAGGTTCCTGTCTTCTGTCCATTTAGGTTGGAAAATAGCGATAAATAGAATAAATTGAAAATAGTTATTTTTTCACTGTAGAGCCTACTGAAGACTTATTTGGCTCATACTTGGCACATGTGCTTCAAATGTCATTGTTAATTAGTAGCTTCAACAGTTTTGGCATGTTTTAAACTTTGACAGAGTTTTGGCCAAATAACTCTGAAAAGGCTTTCACGTACATGTTTGATCAAGTTTTATGGGCCTCAAATAGTTAAAATGTCAAGATTTTTTTGATAATTATTTACCTACAGGGTCTCAAAATTGCATCAAGACCAAATTTGTTTTGATTGATTAAGGACTTAAAGACAAGTTCGAAAAGAGCAATTTTTACTCTTTTGGCCACTGATGAAAATCTTTGCATTTTTGGTAAACACATGTAATTACAAAGTTGTAAAGGCTACAGCAAAGTATACAACTAAAAAAGAATAACATGCCTAGGCCACTTGTACCTTTAGATATAACTGATTTTCTGCTATAGCGCCCCCTTGAGGCCAATCAACGCCATATTTTAATGGATGATAGAAGGCCCTGAGATACATGTAGAGTATAAGTATCGTCCTGATTGGTCATTGTTTAGCATGTCAAAAGCTTGCTGGAATCTGATTGGCTAATAACGATCGCAAAAATTTGCATATCAAATTTTCCTTCTGTAAAACATTAGGACATAGGCCATAGATGATACATGCCAAAGGAGAGCTTCATAACTTGTACGGTTCCTGAGAAACAGATTTTTAGCTTTGGCTCCGCCCCCTGGGGGCCTATGTCTACACAGATTGACGGGCTACCTCAGAATCATGTTGGCATCAAAGGTGTAAAGTGGCATTAGTGTAGGTTTAAGCATTCAAAAGTTACAGCTGTTAGAGTAAATTTGGGTGTGCCACGGTAAGATTAATTTGCATATGGCGGCCATATTGTTTACAAATTTCACAATTTTTTTGATAATTATTGAGGTTGGGACTCTGCTGAGTTGTTTGACACCAAATATGACAGGATTGTTCAATGACCCTAGGACAAGTTCTCAAAAGTAGGTTTTGCATATTATGCTAAATAGCAAAAAATCTAAGTGGGCGGAGCTTAGTGGTTCTATTGACCTTTTTGATTTGCCATTAACCAAGGAATCATATACTGCAAGAATTTTTGCTCTAGCTATCAGGGCGTGGAAGTTACGAGGCCTAACGCGTTGACCTTCGCCATAGCGCCCCCTTGAGGCCGATTTGGCTCATCTTTTAAATCTGAGTAGCGGTGAGAAGTACTACCATATGACCAAGTCTCAGCCCTGTAGGCCTTACGGTTTCTTCTGCCCGATCACTTCTATGGCAGAAAAAGAATAAGAATAATAATCGGAACAATTACAATAGGGTTTCTAGCACTACGTGCTCGAACCCCTAATAATAATAATAATAATAATAATAATAATAATCAGAACAATTACAATAGGGTTTCTAGCACTACGTGCTCGAACCCCTAATAATAATAATAATAATAATCAGAACAATTACAATAGGGTTTCTAGCACTACGTGCTCGAACCCCTAATAATCAGAACAATTACAATAGGGTTTCTAGCACTACGTGCTCGAACCCCTAATAATAATAATCAGAACAATTACAATAGGGTTTCTAGCACTACGTGCTCGAACCCCTAATAATAATAATCAGAACAATTACAATAGGGTTTCTAGCACTACGTGCTCGAACCCCTAATAATAATAATAATAATCAGAACAATTACAATAGGGTTTCTAGCACTACGTGCTCGAACCCCTAATAATAATAAATATAGCCGCAAGCGGCGATTTACGGGGTTCGAGCGTTACAGGCAAAGAGACCCCTGGAGGCCAGTTAGGCTTAAAACATGTTGCCGGTTGACCGGCATCGCCAAACTGGATGAGGATGACCAGCATGACCGTGAAGACCAAGCTAGATTACCAGCATGACTAATCTGGATGACAAACTTGTTGACCATATTGACCAAGCTGGAAGACCATAATGACCAAACTGGATGACCAGCATGGCAAAGGTGGTTGGCCAGTATGACCAAGCTGGAAGACCACCATTACTATGAGGACAAAGCTGAATGACCAGCAGGACCATAATGACCAATGTGAATGGCCAGCATGACCAAGCTGGATGGCCAGCATAACCAAGCTGGGTGACCAGCGTGACCATAAAGACCATAATGGCAATGCTAGATGAGTGGTGTGAGTAAACTAGTTGAAAAGCTTTGATAAATTGAGCTGTAGTGTTCATCAGGTTTTATGTGGTGTCTTACTGCACTCTAGTGCGCATTTGGTGAAACAAATTCAGTTCTTAAATTGAAAAAACACAAGGCATAAAAAGGGCATATAAATAACCCGTATATAGTATATAAGTTTTGACCTGATTAACATTCCGCCTGTTAAAAGCTTGCTGGAATGTGATTGGCTAATAGTGACCACAAAAGTGTCCATATCAAATTTTCATTTGGTGTACCATTAGTGCATGGGCCATAGATGATAATTGGCTAGGATGACCTTGATAGCTTGTATGGTTCTAGAGAAACAGCTATCGAGCATTGGCCCCGCCCCCTGGGAGTGTATGTCTACTTAAACTGACAGGGTATCTGAGAATCATGTAATGATCAAAGGACTGAAGTGGTATTAGTGTCAGGTTAAGCATTCAAAAGTTATAAGTGTTAAAGACATTTTACTGCACCATGGTAGAACTCATTTGCATATGGCGGCCATATTGTTTATAAATGTAAAGGTTTTTTTAATAATTATTGAGGAGTAAGCTCTGCTGAACTGTTTGACACCAAACATGTCATGATTGGTCAAGGATCCAAGGACAAGATCTCAAAAGTAGGTTTTGCATATTATGCAAATTTAAAAAAAAATTAAGTGTGTGGAGCATAAACAAGAATGACCCAGGTGGCTGACCATCATGAACAAGAAGGATAAATATGTTCAATTAAGCAAGACAAGCAAGATTGAATAAGTTCAGCAGAGCTTTAATTTAGAATAATTCAAATGTAACTGTTTCACCAAATGACCACCAGAGCGCAGCAAGAGACCACATATAACCTGCTGGAAATCTATCACTCTATAAGTAAGACAGAACATTCCCTATCAGTGTGTTTCTATTTATTAAAAAGAGAAGAAAAGTCCGATTGGGCTCCAAATTGGTACTCATGATCAACTGGTCTGTATATACATGTATGTAAATTTGTGTGTTGATAGGGTCAAATGTTCCTTACTTCTGACCATTTAGGTTTGAAAAAAGTGATAATACAGGCTTATGGCCTACAAAATGGCTGTTGCTCTTTGGCCATATTAGAGGCAAAAAATATCTGATTTGGCTCAAAATTTGCAATCATGATCACAATATCAGTCTATATATGTATGTCAATTTCTGTGTCAATAGGGTCAAAGGTTCCTGACTTCTGTCAATTTAGATTTGAAAAAAGCGATAATACAGGCTTGAGGCCTACAAAATCGCTGTAGTTTTCCAGCCGTTGTAGAGGCAAAACATGTCCGATTTGGCTGAAAATTTGCAATCAAGATCAGATTATCAGTCTATATATGTGTATAAATTTGTGTGTTGATAGGGTGAAAGGTTCATGTCTTCTGTCCATTTAGGTTGGAAAATAGCGATAAATGGAATAAATTGAAAATAGTTATTTTTTCACTGTAGAGCCTACTGAAGACTTATTTGGCTCATACATGGCACATGTGCTTCAAATGTCATTGTTAATTAGTAGCTTCAACAGTTTTGGCATGTTTTAAACTTTGACAGAGTTTTGGCCAAATAACTCTGAAAAGGCTTTCACGTACATGTTTGATCAAGGTGTTGGGGCCATAAAAAGTTAAAATTCTAACATTTTTTTGATAATTATTTACCTACACGGTCTCAAGATTGTGAAAAGACCAATTTGATTTAATTGGTTGAATATCCAGGGACTAGTTCAAAAAGTGCAATTTTTACTCTACTGGCCACTGATGCAAAACAATACATTTTTGGTAAAGACATGTAATTACAAAGTTGTAAAGGTTACAGCAAAGCATAAAACTCAAAAAGAATAACAAGCCTAGGCCACTTGTACCTTTAGATATAACTGATTTTCTGCTATAGCGCCCCCTAGAGGCCAATCAACGCCATATTTTAATGGATGATAGAAGGCCCTCATATACATGTACAATATAAGTATCGTCCTGATTGGTGATTGTTTAGCCTGTCAAAAGCTTGCTGTAATCTGATTGGCTAATAGCGACCACAAAAATTCACACATCAAAATATCCTTGAGTAGTCCATTAGGACATAGGCCACAGAGGATACATGCCAAACGAGAGCTTGATAGCTTGTACGGTTCCTGAGAAACAGATTTTTAGCTTTGGCTCCGCCCCCTGGGGGCGTATGTCTACACAGATTGACGGGCTACCTCAGAATCATGTTGGCATCAAAGTTGTAAAGTGGCATTAGTGTAGGTTTAAGCATTCAAAAGTTACAGCTGTTAGAGTAAATTTGGGTGTGCCACGGTAAGATTAATTTGCATATGGCGGCCATATTGTTTACAAATTTCACAATTTTTTCGATAATTATTGAGGTTGGGACTCTGCTGAGTTGTTTGACACCAAATATGACAGGATTGGTCAATGACCCTAGGACAAGTTCTCAAAAGTAGGTTTTGCATATTCTGCTAAATAGCAAAAAATCTAAGTGGGCGGAGCTTAGTGGTTCTATTGACCTTTTTGATTTGCCATTAACCAAGGAATCATATAATGCAAGAATTTTTGCTCTAGCTATCAGGGCGTGGGAGTTACGAGGCCAAACGCATTGACCTTCGCCATAGCGCCCCCTTGAGGCCGATTGGGCTCATCTTTTGAATCTGAGTAGCGGTCAGAAGTACTACCATATGACCAAGTCTCAGCCCCGTAGGCCTTACGGTTTCTTCTGCCCAATCACTTCTATGGCAGAAAAAGAATAAGAACTATAATAATAATAATAATAAATATAGCCGCAAGCGGCGATTTACGGGGTTCGAGCGTCACAGGCAAAGAGGCCCCTGGAGGCCAGTTAGGCTTAAAACCTGTTGCTGGTTGACCGTCATCACCAAACTGGATAACCAAGCTGGGTAACCAGCGTGACCATAAAGACCAAAATGACAATGCTAGATGAGTGGTGTGAGTAAACTAGTTGAAAAGCATTGATAAATTGAGCTGTAGTGTTCATCAGGTTTTATGTGGTGTCTTGCTGCACTCTAGTGGGCATTTGGTGAAACAACTTCAGTTCTTAAATTCAAAAAACACAAGGCATAAAAAGGGCATATAAATAACCCATATATAGTGTATAAGTTTTGACCTGATAAACATTCTGCCTGTCAAAAGCTTGCTGGAATGTGATTGGCTAATAGTGACCACAAAAGTGTCCATATCAAATTTTCATTTGGTGTACCATTAGTGCATGGGCCATAGATGATAATTGGCAAGGATGACCTTGATAGCTTGTATGGTTGTAGAGAAACAGCTATCGAGCATTGGCCCCGCCCCCTGGGGCGGTGTATGTCTACTTAAACCCACAGGGTATCTGAGAATCATGTAATGATCAAAGGACTGAAGTGGTATTAGTGTCAGGTTAAACATTCAAAAGTTATAAGTGTTAAAGACATTTTACTGCACCATGGTAAAACTAATTTGCATATGGCGGCCATATTGTTTATAAATGTAAAGATTTTTTTTTATAATTATTGAGGAGTAAGCTCTGCTGAACTGTTTGACACCAAACATGTCATGATTGGTCAAGGAGGCAAAGACAAGATCTCAAAAGTAGGTTTTGCATATTATGCAAATTAAAAAAAAATTAAGTGGGTGGAGCATAAATAAGAATGACCCAGGTGGCTGACTAGCATGACCAAGAAGGATAAATATGTTCAATTAAGCAAGACAAAAATGATTAAATAAGTTCAGCAGAGCTTTAATTTAGAATAATTCACCTGTAGCTGTTTCACAAAATGACCACCAGAGCTTAGCAAGAGACCACATATAACCTGCTGGAAATCTATCACTCTATCAGAAAGACAGAACGTTCCCTATCAGTGTGTTTCTATTTATTAAAAAGAGAAGAAAAGTCCGATTGGGCTCCAAATTGGTACTCATGATCAAGTGGTCTGTATATACATGTATGTAAATTTGTGTGTTGATAGGGTCAAAGGTTCCTGACTTCTGACCATTTAGGTTTGAAAAAAGTGATAATACAGGCTTATGGCCTACAAAATGGCTGTTGCTCTTTGGCCATATTAGAGGCAAAAAATATCTGATTTGGCTCAAAATTTGCAATCAGGATCACAATATCAGTCTATATATGTATGTCAATTTCTGTGTCAATAGGGTCAAAGGTTCCTGACTTCTGTCCATTTAGATTTGAAAAAAGCGATAATACAGGCTTGAGGCCTACAAAATCGCTGTAGTTTTCCAGCCGTTGTAGAGGCAAAACATGTCCGATTTGGCTGAAAATTTGCAATCAAGATCAGATTATCAGTCTATATATGTGTATAAATTTGTGTGTTGATAGGGTGAAAGGTTCCTGTCTTCTGTCCATCTAGGTTGGAAAATAGCGATAAATAGAATAAATTGAAAATAGTTATTTTTTCACTGTAGAGCCTACTGAAGACTTATTTGGCTCATACTTGGCACATGTACTTCAAATGTCATTGTTAATTAGTAGCTTCAACAGTTTTGGCATGTTTTAAACTTTGACAGAGTTTTGGCCAAATAACTCTGAAAAGGCTTTCACGTACATGTTTGATCAAGGTTTATGGGCCTCAAATAGTTAAAATGTCAAGATTTTTTTGATAATTATTTACCTACAGGGTCTCAAGATTGCATCAAGACCAAATTTGTTTTGATTGATTAAGGACTTAAAGACAAGTTCGAAAAGAGCAATTTTTACTCTTTTGGCCACTGATGAAAATCTTTGCATTTTTGGTAAACACATGTAATTACAAAGTTGTAAAGGCTACAGCAAAGTATACAAGTAAAAAAGAATAACAAGCCTAGGCCACTTGTACCTTTAGATATAACTGATTTTCTGCTATAGCGCCCCCTTGAGGCCAATCAACGCCATATTTTAATGGATGATAGAAGGCCCTGAGATACATGTAAGGTATAAGTATCGTCCTGATTGGTCATTGTTTAGCATGTCAAAAGCTTGCTGGAATCTGATTGGCTAATAACGATCGCAAAAATTTGCATATCAAATTTTCCTTCTGTAAAACATTAGGACATAGGCCATAGATGATACATGTCAAAGGAGAGCTTCATAGCTTGTACGGTTCCTGAGAAACAGATTTTTAGCTTTGGCTCCGCCCCCTGGGGGCGTATGTCTACACAGATTGACGGGCTACCTCAGAATCATGTTGGCATCATAGGTCTAAAGTGGCATTAGTGTAGGTTTAAGCATTCAAAAGTTACAGCTGTTAGAGTAAATTTGGGTGTGCCACGGTAAGATTAATTTGCATATGGCGGCCATATTGTTTACAAATTTCAAGATTTTTTCGATAATTATTGAGGCTGGGACTCTGCTGAGTTGTTTGACACCAAATATGACAGGATTGGTCAATGACCCTAGGACAAGTTCTCAAAAGTAGGTTTTGCATATTATGCTAAATAGCAAAAAATCTAAGTGGGCGGAGCTTAGTGGTTCTATTGACCTTTTTGATTTGCCATTAACCAAGGAATCATATAATGCAAGAATTTTTGCTCTAGCTATCAGGGCGTGGGAGTTACGAGGCCTAACGCGTTGACCTTCGCCATAGCGCCCCCTTGAGGCCGATCGGGCTCATCTTTTGAATCTGAGTAGCGGTGAGAAGTACTACCATATGACCAAGTCTCAGCCCTGTAGGCCTTACGGTTTCTTCTGCCCAATCACTTCTATGGCAGAAAAAGAATAAGAACTATAATAATAATAATAAATATAGCCGCAAGCGGCGATTTACGGGGTTCGAGCGTTACAGGCAAAGAGACCCCTGGAGGCCAGTTAGGCTTAAAACATGTTGCCGGTTGACCGGCATCGCCAAACTGGATGAGGATGACCAGCATGACTGTGAAGACCAAGCTAGATTACCAGCATGACTAATCTGGATGACAAACTTGTTGACCATATTGACCAAGCTGGAAGACCATAATGACCAAACTGGATGACCAGCATGGCAAAGGTGGTTGGCCAGTATGACCAAGCTGGAAGACCACCATTACTATGAGGACAAAGCTGAATGACCAGCAGGACCATAATGACCAATGTGAATGGCCAGCATGACCAAGCTGGATGGCCAGTATAACCAAGCTGGGTGACCAGCATGACCATAAAGACCATAATGGCAATGCTAGATGAGTGGTGTGAGTAAACTAGTTGAAAAGCATTGATAAATTGAGCTGTAGTGTTCATCAGGTTTTATGTGGTGTCTTACTGCACTCTAGTGGGCATTTGGTGAAACAAATTCAGTTCTTAAATTGAAAAAACACAAGGCATAAAAAGGGCATATAAATAACCCGTATATAGTATATAAGTTTTGACCTGATTAACATTCCGCCTGTTAAAAGCTTGCTGGAATGTGATTGGCTAATAGTGACCACAAAAGTGTCCATATCAAATTTTCATTTGGTGTACCATTAGTGCATGGGCCATAGATGATAATTGGCTAGGATGACCTTGATAGCTTGTATGGTTCTAGAGAAACAGCTATCGAGCATTGGCCCCGCCCCCTGGGGGGGTGTATGTCTACTTATACTGACAGGGTATCTGAGAATCATGTAATGATCAAAGGACTAAAGTGGTATTAGTGTCAGGTTAAGCATTCAAAAGTTATAAGTGTTAAAGAGATTTTACTGCACCATGGTAGAACTCATTTGCATATGGCGGCCATATTGTTTATAAATGTAAAGATTTTTTAAATAATTATTGAGGAGTAAGCTCTGCTGAACTGTTTGACACCAAACATGTCATGATTGGTCAAGGATCCAAGGACAAGATCTCAAAAGTATTTTTTGCATATTATGCAAATTTATAAAAAAAAAAATAAGTGGGTGGAGCATAAACAAGAATGACCCAGGCGGCTGACCAGCATGAACAAGAAGGATAAATATGTTCAATTAAGCAAGACAAGCAAGATTAAATAAGTTCAGCAGAGCTTTAATTTAGAATAATTCACCTGTAGCTGTTTCACCAAATGACCACCAGAGCGCAGCAAGAGACCACATATAACCTGCTGGAAATCTATCACTCTATCAGAAAGACAGAACATTCCCTATCAGTGTGTTTCTATTTATTAAAAAGAGAAGAAAAGTCCGATTGGGCTCCAAATTGGTACTCATGATCAAGTGGTCTGTATATACATGTATGTAAATTTGTGTGTTGATAGGGTGAAAGGTTCCTGACTTCTGACCATTTAGGTTTGAAAAAAGTGATAATACAGGCTTATGGCCTACAAAATGGCTGTTGCTCTTTGGCCATATTAGAGGCAAAAAATATCTGATTTGGCTCAAAATTTGCAATCAGGATCACAATATCAGTCTATATATGTATGTCAATTTCTGTGTCAATAGGGTCAAAGGTTCCTGACTTCTGTCCATTTAGATTTGAACAAAGCGATAATACAGGCTTGAGGCCTACAAAATCGCTGTAGTTTTCCAGCCGTTGTAGAGGCAAAACATGCCCGATTTGGCTGAAAATTTGCAATCAAGATCTGATTATCAGTCTATATATGTGTATAAATTTGTGTGTTGATAGGGTGAAAGTTTCCTGTCTTCTGTCCATTTAGGTTGGAAAATAGCGATAAATAGAATAAATTGAAAATAGTTATTTTTTCACTGTAGAGCCTACTGAAGACTTATTTGGCTCATACTTGGCACATGTACTTCAAATGTCATTGTTAATTAGTAGCTTCAACAGTTTTGGCATGTTTTAAACTTTGACAGAGTTTTGGCCAAATAACTCTGAAAAGGCTTTCACGTACATGTTTGATCAAGGTTTATGGGCCTCAAATAGTTAAAATGTCAAGATTTTTTTGATAATTATTTACCTACAGGGTCTCAGGATTGCATCAAGACCAAATTTGTTTTGATTGATTAAGGACTTAAAGACAAGTTCGAAAAGAGCAATTTTTACTCTTTTGGCCACTGATGAAAATCTTTGCATTTTTGGTAAATACATGTAATTACAAAGTTGTAAAGGCTACAGCAAAGTATACAACTAAAAAAGAATAACAAGCCTAGGCCACTTGTACCTTTAGATATAACTGATTTTCTGCTATAGCGTCCCCTTGAGGCCAATCAACGCCATATTTTAATGGATGATAGAAGGCCCTGAGATACATGTAGGGTATAAGTATCGTCCTCATTGGTCATTGTTTAGCATGTCAAAAGCTTGCTGGAATCTGATTGGCTAATAACGATCGCAAAAATTTGCATATCAAATTTTCCTTCTGTAAAACATTAGGACATAGGCCATAGATGATACATGCCAAAGGAGAGCTTCATAGCTTGTACGGTTCCTGAGAAACAGATTTTTAGCTTTGGCTCCGCCCCCTGGGGGCGTATGTCTACACAGATTAAGTGGCTACCTCAGAATCATATTGGCATCAAAGTTGTAAAGTGGCATTAGTGTTGGTTTAAGCATTCAAAAGTTACAGCTGTTAGAGTAAATTTGGGTGTGCCACGGTAAGATTAATTTGCATATGGTGGCCATATTGTTTACAAATTTCACAATTTTTTTGATAATTATTGAGGGTGGGACTCTGCTGAGTTGTTTGACACCAAATATGACAGGATTGGTCAATGACCCTAGGACAAGTTCTCAAAAGTAGGTTTTGCATATTATGCTAAATAGCAAAAAATCTAAGTGGGCGGAGCTTAGTGGTTCTATTGACCTTTTTGATTTGCCATTAACCAAGGAATGATATAATGCAAGAATTTTTGCTCTAGCTATCAGGGCGTAGGAGTTACGAGGCCAAACGCGTTGACCTTTGCCATAGCGCCCCCTTGAGGCCGATCGGGCTCATCTTTTGAATCTGAGTAGCGGTGAGAAGTACTACCATATGACCAAGTCTCAGCCCTGTAGGCCTTACGGTTTCTTCTGCCCAATCACTTCTATGGCAGAAAAAGAATAAGAACTATAATAATAATAATAATAATAATAATAATAATAATAATCAGAACAATTACAATAGGGTTTCTAGCACTGCGTGCTCGAACCCCTAATAATCAGAACAATTACAATAGGGTTTCTAGCACTACGTGCTCGAACCCCTAATAATAATCAGAACAATTACAATAGGGTTTCTAGCACTACGTGCTCGAACCCCTAATAATAATCAGAACAATTACAATAGGGTTTCTAGCACTACGTGCTCGAACCCCTAATAATAATAATAATAATAATCAGAACAATTACAATAGGGTTTCTAGCACTACGTGCTCGAACCCCTAATAATAATAATCAGAACAATTACAATAGGGTTTCTAGCACTACGTGCTCGAACCCCTAATAATAATAATAATAATAAGAAGAAGAAAAATCTTAGCAAAAACAATAGGGTTCTACGCACCTTCGGTGCTTGAACCCTAATAATAATAAGAAGAAAAATCTTAGCAAAAACAATAGGGTTCTACGCACCTTTGGTGCTTGAACCCTAATAATAATAATCAGAACAATTACAATAGGGTTTCTAGCACTACGTGCTCGAACCCCTAATAATAAATATAGCCGCAAGCTGCGATTTACGGGGTTCGAGCGTTACAGGCAAAGAGACCCCTGGAGGCCAGTTAGGCTTAAAACATGTTGCCGGTTGACCGGCATCGCCAAACTGGATGAGGATGACCAGCATGACCGTGAAGACCAAGCTAGATTACCAGCATGACTAATCTGGATGACAAATTTGTTGACCATATTGACCAAGCTGGAAGACCATAATGACCAAACTGGATGACCAGCATGGCAAAGGTGGTTGGCCAGTATGACCAAGCTGGAAGACCACCATTACTATGAGGACAAAGCTGAATGACCAGCAGGACCATAATGACCAATGTGAATGGCCAGCATGACCAAGCTGGATGGCCAGCATAACCAAGCTGGGTGACCAGCGTGACCATAAAGACCATAATGGCAATGCTAGATGAGTGGTGTGAGTAAACTAGTTGAAAAGCATTGATAAATTGAGCTGTAGTGTTCATCAGGTTTTATGTGGTGTCTTACTGCACTCTAGTGGGCATTTGGTGAAACAAATTCAGTTCTTACATTGAAAAAACACAAGGCATAAAAAGGGCATATAAATAACCCATATATAGTATATAAGTTTTGACCTGATTAACATTCCGCCTGTTAAAAGCTTGCTGGAATGTGATTGGCTAATAGTGACCACAAAAGTGTCCATAACAAATTTTCATTTGGTGTACCATTAGTGCATGGGCCATAGATGATAATTGGCTAGGATGACCTTGATAGCTTGTATGGTTCTAGAGAAACAGCTATCGAGCATTGGCCCCGCCCCCTTGGGGGGTGTATGTCTACTTATACTGACAGGGTATCTGAGAATCATGTAATGATCAAAGGACTGAAGTGGTATTAGTGTCAGGTTAAGCATTCAAAAGTTATGTGTTAAAGACATTTCACTGCACTATGGTAGAACTCATTTGCATATGGCGGCCATATTGTTTATAAATGTAAAGATTTTTTAATAATTATTGAGGAGTAAGCTCTGCTGAACTGTTTGACACCAAACATGTCATGATTGGTCAAGGATCCAAGGACAAGATCTCAAAAGTAGGTTTTGCATATTATGCAAATTTATAAAAAAAAAATAAGTGGGTGGAGCATAAACAAGAATGACCCAGGCGGCTGACCAGCATGAACAAGAAGGATAAATATGTTCAATTAAGCAAGACAAGCAAGATTAAATAAGTTCAGCAGAGCTTTAATTTAGAATAATTCACCTGTAGCTGTTTCACCAAATGACCACCAGAGCGCAGCAAGAGACCACATATAACCTGCTGGAAATCTATCACTCTATCAGAAAGACAGAACATTCCCTATCAGTGTGTTTCTATTTATTAAAAAGAGAAGAAAAGTCCGATTGGGCTCCAAATTGGTACTCATGATCAAGTGGTCTGTATATACATGTATGTAAATTTGTGTGTTGATAGGGTCAAAGGTTCCTGACTTCTGACCATTTAGGTTTGAAAAAAGTGATAATACAGGCTTATGGCCTACAAAATGGCTGTTGCTCTTTGGCCATATTAGAGGCAAAAAATATCTGATTTGGCTCAAAATTTGCAATCAGGATCACAATATCAGTCTATATATGTATGTCAATTTCTGTGTCAATAGGGTCAAAGGTTCCTGACTTCTGTCCATTTAGATTTGAAAAAAGCGATAATACAGGCTTGAGGCCTACAAAATCGCTGTAGTTTTCCAGCCGTTGTAGAGGCAAAACATGTCCGATTTGGCTGAAAATTTGCAATAAAGATCAGATTATCAGTCTATATATGTGTATAAATTTGTGTGTTGATAGGGTGAAAGGTTCCAGTCTTCTGTCCATTTAGGTTGGAAAATAGCGATAAATAGAATAAATTGAAAATAGTTATTTTTTCACTGTAGAGCCTACTGAAGACTTATTTGGCTCATACTTGGCACATGTACTTCAAATGTCATTGTTAATTAGTAGCTTCAACAGTTTTGGCATGTTTTAAACTTTGACAGAGTTTTGGCCAAATAACTCTGAAAAGGCTTTCACGTACATGTTTGATCAAGGTTTATGGGCCTCAAATAGTTAAAATGTCAAGATTTTTTTGATAATTATTTACCTACAGGGTCTCAAGATTGCATCAAGACCAAATTTGTTTTGATTGATTAAGGACTTAAAGACAAGTTCGAAAAGAGCAATTTTTACTCTTTTGGCCACTGATGAAAATCTTTGCATTTTTGGTAAACACATGTAATTACAAAGTTGTAAAGGATACAGCAAAGTATACAACTAAAAAAGAATAACAAGCCTAGGCCACTTGTACCTTTAGATATAACTGATTTTCTGCTATAGCGCCCCCTTGAGGCCAATCAACGCCATATTTTAATGGATGATAGAAGGCCCTGAGATACATGTAGGGTATAAGTATCGTCCTGATTGGTCATTGTTTAGCATGTCAAAAGCTTGCTGGAATCTGATTGGCTAATAACGATCGCAAAAATTTGCATATCAAATTTTCCTTCTGTAAAACATTAGGACATAGGTCATAGATGATACATGTCAAAGGAGAGCTTCATAGCTTGTACGGTTCCTGAGAAACAGATTTTTAGCTTTGGCTCCGCCCCCTGGGGGTGTATGTCTACACCGATTGACAGGCTACCTCAGAATAAAGTATGGATCAAAGGTCTAAAGTGGCATTAGTGTCGGTTTAAGCATTCAAAAGTTACAGCTGTTAGAGTTAATTTGGGTGTGCCACGGTAAGAGTAATTTAAATATGGCGGCCATATTGTTCTCAAATTTCAAGATTTTTTTGATAATTATTGAGGTTGGGACTCTGCTAAGTTGTTTGACACCAAATATGATAGGATGGGTCAATGCCCCTAGAACAAGTTCTCAAAAGTAGGTTTTGCATATTATGCTAAATAGCAAAAAATCTAAGTGGGCGGAGCTATAATCCAAGGAATCATAAAACGAAAGAATTTTTCGTCTAGCTATCAGGGCAAGGGAGTAACGAGGCAAAACGCGTTTTGCTTCGCCATAGCGCCCCCTTGAGGCCGTTCGGGCTCATCTTTTGAATCTGAGTAGCGGTGAGAAGTACTACCATATGACCAAGTCTCAGCTCTGTAGACCTTACGGTTTCTTCTGCCCAATCACTTCTATGGCAGAAAAAGAATAAGAATAATAATAATAATCAGAACAATTACAATAGGGCTTCTAGCACTACGTGCTCGAACCCCTAATAATCAGAACAATTACAATAGGGTTTCTAGCACTACGTGCTCGAACCCCTAATAATCAGAACAATTACAATAGGGTTTCTGGCACTACGTGCTCGAACCCCTAATAATCAGAACAATTACAATAGGGTTTCTAGCACTACGTGCTCGAACCCCTAATAATAATAAGAAGAAAAATCTTAGCAAAAACAATAGGGTTCTACGCACCTTCGGTGCTTGAACCCTAATAAGAAGAACAGTAAGTTGGCTTTGACAATCCAACTTAATAATAATAATAATAAGAAGAAGAAGAAGAAGAAGAATAAGAAGAACAGTAAGTTGGCTTTGACAAGCCAACTTAATAAGTTGGCTTTTCCAAGCCAACTTAATAAGAAGATTACGAAGAACAGTAAGTTGGCTTTTCCAAGCCAACTTAATTATTATTTCATACTGAATTACTTTATGAACATCATCCCTTCGTTTTGCCTCATTCACAGTAATATATGTGATGTAATCTGAATGAAGTCTTGGATTAATTTTAGTTAAGCTGTGATCTGGAGAGGAGAAATAGCGGCACCTGGTGGCGAACAGTGAAAATACACGCAGGGCTTTTACATAACAGCAGCTGTCTCTGCAGCAGTGGTGATGGTGGTGGTGAAGAGAGGGTGCACACTGACTGCACTGCTGAATCCCTCTCACTCTGCATGCTGCCCCTGTGCCATCCCCCCTGCGCCCCCCAACACACACAGTACTGGTGCGGGTCCTGTAGGGGCAGCGAGTCTCAGAGCGGGACGGGTCGAGCTGCGGTGGATCATGTTCTGAGAGAAGCAGCAGCAGAAACAGGATCTGCATGATCAGTTATGTAACTGCTGGGTAATGGAGAACCCCTTAACCACAGGAACTCACAGAGGAACATATACCACCCAACACACACACACACACCTTGCTCTAACCTGGATTTAGAAAAGCGAGCTATAAAGAAGTATATAGTGTGTTCTGAGGGCATCATTCCTTTAGGAAACACTATATAATAAAGTTGTGTAGCCTAAAGAAGTGTTTTTTTACATAAGAATTGAGGCTGTAGGCAGGTCAGTAAAGTACTAGGAAAAGATGTGGCTCTTCATCTTTGGTTCAGAACTCACAGTGTACATTTATTGTATCATGTGAAATACTGACTCTTCTGACCACAGCACACATCACCACTGTGTAATTTATCTCACACTGTAACAAAATCACGGTAAATTACAACTGCCGGAACTACAGTATTATTTTAATGATAATTATTTTAATAATAAGCATTTCCCCTGCACCGTTACTTACCATCAGTGTGTAGTCTTGTTGTCCAGGGCTACCTTGCCTTGGGTATTCAATTAAAAAAAGAATGTAAGTAAAATAAATGTCAGCAGGCAGTTGTTTGTCTCTAAAATCTATATTTATGGCTCATTCAATGACAAAAAAACAGCCTGATTAGAATAAAGATAGTTTAATGTTTTACAAACTGTAGATTTATAAAAGTTTTATACTATATATGAGCTTAACGTACCCTTAACGTCGAAGGCAATGCCATGATGCATTTTACCAAGTCAGAGTTTCAGCGCTCAGATTTAAAAAACACAATTGGCCCTGCTCCCTCTGGGTGGGTAGATGGCGCTCTCTCCCCTCATCACTTCTAGGGTGATGTCGTCAGCACAGGGCGTCTGTGAGCTGATGTATCAGAACCGAGTCACTGCACTTTCCTCCAAATGCGCTGGCTGCTCGGCAATGCTTCATCAGCAGCAGGTCGAAAAGATATTATGTTTTTATTTTATGCAGCAACATGCCGATGGATGGATGGACGGATAGATAGACAGATAGATAGATAGATAGATAGATAGATAGATAGATAGATAGATAGATAGATAGATAGATAGATAGATAGATAGATAGATAGATAGATAGATAGATAGATGGAGTGGATACAGTAAAACAACTTTATTAAAAGTTATAGAGCAGACAGGGGTAGTCAACATAAACAGGGTCAGTACCAGTGAGAAGAGAAACCATACCATAAACGGGAGACAGTCCAGAGTTCATACACAGGCAGGCAGTTTTACAGAGCAGGCAAAAAACCAAAGTGAGATAAACAGTCCAGGTCATACACAGGTATTCAATACAAGGGAGCAGGGGACTTCCTGGTGGTGTCATGTGATCGTCATGGTGTGGGTATTGTAGTTGGAGGCTTGGAAATCGCAGATAGAGCTGGGTGTGGGAGACATAGTTCTACTATTACGACTCCGGAAGAAATGTTGTCAGTTGCACGATTTAATGTTTTAACATATTTAGCAAAAACAAAGATACATATATGAAGAGGTTATAATGAAACAGTCTTCTAGTAGAGTCTTTGGCGTAGGCCCCGTCATCGGCCCAGGACTTGATACATCTGGGCTCTGCAGATCCTGTCGTACATTGGAGACAGGGGCGGAGCCAACCCCCGGGCAACCAAACGGGACCAACCTGGAGGCGGTGGGGAAGGAGGAGGGTAAGAACGACCATCAGCGTCTGAAAGGCAGCAAAGGTACTGAATGAGTGATCTTATTTAAAGGCAGAAGGAACAGCTGATTGGATAGGTAATTAGGTGACGTAGCATTGGAGTCTTTAGTAGAACTTTCGCTGCGCTTTCATTTCTACTATTACGACTCCGGAAGAAATGTTGTCAGTTGCACGATTTAATGTTTTAACATATTTAGCAAAAACAAAGATACATATATGAAGAGGTTATAATGAAACTAGTCTTCTAGTAGAGTCTTTGGCGTAGGCCCCGTCATCGGCCCAGGACTTGATACATCTGGGCTCTGCAGATCCTGTCGTACATTGGAGACAGGGGCGGAGCCAACCCCAAAAGTGAAAGAATTAATATACATATATATACCCACCGGTAGATCCTGTAATAAAAGAAACGTTTGATTAATAATCAGCATAATAATAAACGACACCATACTTTTAAATGATAGCTCTTTAGCACCGGTGACTGTGGACAGTGAAGCATTTCCTTTTATACCTTGGATACCCCCATGCCTGAGTGAGTTTATTAGCATTTATCTCGTGGATTGTGTTAAGTGAGCACATGCTTGATGTAACTAAATGTGGGTGACCTGTGCAGTAACAAGCAGAGTTAACGTGGGTGTAGTGTCCAGTGATGCGCTTGCATTGCGCCAACTTTCCATGCTGTTAGTATGGGCCGATGCCCTTCACTCATACATACGCTTGCTACGAGCCTAAGCGGGGTGCGCCCCCGAAGCGTACGGGCACGAGCCCTTCACTCATACATTCGCTTGCTACGAGCCCAAGCGGGGTGCGCCCCCGAAGCGTACGGGTGGCGAGCCCTTCATTCATTCATTTATTCATTAGATCATTAAATATTCATTCAATTATCTATTCATCAGAGCATGCGCGGGGAATGCCCCCAAACATACAGGCCATGTGCCTACATTCAAACATTCATTTCTTTCGTTCTTTAATTAGTTCTGCATTCATCCGATCAATACATAACATTTTGCAGACGCTTTTGTCTAAAGCGACTTAAATAGTAAAGTTCAGAAATAATAGAAGGTAGAAAAACTTAATACAGGGCCTAAAGGAGATCAAAGGGAAGTTGTGTGACAGAGGAGTGAAGAAGGGGAAGAAGGAAGAGACGTTAGCAAGAAGAAAATGGTGTTAGACGAGGGGTGCGCCCCCAAACATACGGGCCGCGGGCCCTACATTCATACACAAGGGCGTCGAGCCCAATCAAAGCATGCGTTGCTGTTAGTGAGGGCCATGGCCAAAACATGCATCTAGGTTGGGCATCGAGCCCATCATGCGCGGGGACCACCCCCAAAGCATGCGTTGCTGTTAGTAACGGGCTGCGCGCCCTGTAAAACGCTTGGGCGGAGCGCCTGACAAGCGCGGTGTTCGACCCCTGAAAACATGCTGTTAGTAACATGCAATAATCCTCATGTCATGTCGTCTGGGCTGTGAGCCCAAGATAAATAGGAGATTGTCTCCTGGCATGTGTTGATGTAAATGACCACGGGCCATAATGCATTAAGCTATAGGTATAGACATGTGATAATCAGCGGTGTTAGTGTTAGTTAGTGAAGCATTGAAACAAAAGCAAATGATGTATAATAGATCATTTAAATCGCCGGATTGATGCACAAATTAACATACTCTAAAGTATGTAGTACTTCCACCGCCTCCAGTGTTTGCTTATAAATAATACTTACTTAGACAGTGTTGAATGAGCTTGCTGAGCGTTCAGCAGTAGGTCCAGTTCTGGTCTAATGTGTGACTGGTGTGCTGAAATTACCCGTCTCTCAAGTAGCAAAATGGTGACGTCAGCTTCGCTGAGGATGTGGCTGCTTCGTTCCTAAAGAGAGCGACCAGCGTAGCAGGATGGAGATGGTCAGCGTTTCCTAATTGACATTTGACAGGTGAAATCTGACCACTGTTTCGCCATAGGGTAGCTATTAGGTAAAACCAAACAGAGCGCATAAAGTTTAGAAGCGTGAAAGCAGATAGCTAGCCCCAGAAGTGTAAAGACAGAGATCGGAGTGCACTTTTAGCATTTTAATTGTAAAACAGGGCCCTGTTATCTGCAACAGAATGTTTCGTGAAAACAGTAATGAAGGAAGGAGTAGAGCTTAAATCAGACAGCGTGAGGCATTGAACTGATCAAATAAATATTGTCGGCGCGCGCTCGTGAAATGCCTGTGCGCTTAAATCCATAAAAGCTGCCGTATGCAGTTGAAACATAGGGAGAATATATCAGACTTGTAAATTAGATTTATTTCTGTAAATGGCAAACTATTAAATTGAGGAAGAGGATTTTTTTTGCAATGCCTCTGAGGAGTAAGCATATAGCTGGATTAGAAAACGAACTCGGATAATCTGACTATTACGACGTTCCTTATTAATTGGCATCAATAATTTTTGATGAGATAAAGTTTACCAATTATGAAATTAATTTATAATTACTGATTCCCAGGTAATTAAATTGAGCAATGACATGATCGGAGTGCAGAAAGAACAACTTAAATGAGGATCGTGATCACAGCTTCGCGGTCACAATGTATTTATTAATAATTTCAGAGAAAATAAAAAGTAATGAAACGCACGCGATCACCACCGATCATTTCGTACAGAACTGAGAGGCAGATCCAGGGGCGAGGGTCAAAATTAATAGCCAACAGTTGGCAAACTATCGCCCTTGGAAATAAATCCCAAAACCGACAAACAGAGCGGCGCTCGCACCGAGCGCAGCCGAAGAAACGGCGCCGAGGAGGACAATGAGAAATACCGGACCACAAACAAGAAAGCGAGACTAGAAAAGCCACGAACGACACAGCAAACAGAGAAGACACAAAAGCACCCAAGCGAAATCACGAACCCAGAGACAGATAAAGATACAGATATATAGATAGTAAACAGCCCTAAGGAAATGTAGACATCCAGCAGCAACAGCACGATACATAAGAAATAAAGAACAGTAAGAATAAAGAAACACACTATATACGGATCAAAACACAGAAGAACAGAAAAGATATAAGAAGATAAAATAGAACAGAAAAGGTAATAAGAAGATAAGTCGGGAAGCAGTTCAGCAGCAAACAGTTTGAAAACGCAGAGTAAGACATATTTCTTTAAACTAAGCTTTAACAACTTATCCAATTCACAGGTACAATAATTCGTAAGAGAAACAGCAGTATCATCATCATTATTATTATTATCATTATGTATTTTTTATATAAATAAATATATTTATAAATAATATTACAGTTGGACAATTTATTGTATATCAGTTCGTATTCTAGTATTATTACTTAAGAGTACTAGCATTACCAGCATTATCATTAACTATTATAAATGTATTTGTCCGTGCTAATTCTATGTACAGCACACGTTGAGCTTCATCGTAATGTATGAAGGTGCTACAAAATAAAGAGTAACATCGGCATTATTATTATTATCATTATCACTATCAATACTATCATTACTATTACCATTATTAATACCGTAAACGAGGCAGAGCAGTAGATGTTGCCAACTGCCATCAAATAATTTACGGAGAAAAGTGCAAGGAGCAATGACATGGATCGCAAGAGACTGAAAGCACCGAGAAACACAAACATGCATATGATACAAAATATGTTGAAGAAGCGAATACGTGAAAACCCAATCATGAGTAACTGTATGTGACAGTAAGGGAGGCGAGGTCGGGGAAGAGACGGCGGAAGAATGAAGTAGTGAGCGGTAGAATGTCCGAGAAGTGCGACTGAATCAAAAAGCAGGCAGCAGCAGCGTCACGCACCCGACGGAAGGAGTTAAAAGTCCGGAAAAATCAACAGAACAGCGAACAGAAGACAGAACAGAAAAAAAGAAAAGAGGTAGAAGAGCGGCCAGCCATAAGGTCAAAAGACCGCGAAGAGGACCATCCACGCGCCGGGGGCAAACGGGCTTCGGAAGGAAGGCAAAAGAAGAACCTTAC
Organism: Astyanax mexicanus; assembly: GCF_023375975.1. Taxonomy (NCBI): domain Eukaryota; kingdom Metazoa; phylum Chordata; class Actinopteri; order Characiformes; family Acestrorhamphidae; genus Astyanax; species Astyanax mexicanus. The sequence continues at coordinate 25,779,445 of NC_064411.1, forward strand.
CTTGTGGGATGACAGCACGCAAGCGCGGGGAAAACCATATCAGCATCAGGAGAAACAAACGGCCTACCAAAAGCCGGGCCAGGCACGGCAGTAGCTAAACAGGAGGAGGAAGAGGCCATGCAGCAGAGGACCCAGGCAGAAACACGCGTGGCAGCGCAGCAGCCGATCCAGCAGAAGCCCCATGTAGGGCAGTAGCAGCAGCAGCAGAGCTGGCAGAAGCGCCAGGTAGGGCAGTAGCAGCAGCAGCAGCATATCCGGCAGAAGCGCCAGGTAGGGCAGCAGCAGCAGCAGCAGCAGATCCGGCAGAAGCGCCAGGTAGGGCAGTTGCAGCAGCAGCAGATCCGGCAGAAGCGCCAGGTAGGGCAGTAGCAGCAGCAGCAGCAGCAGATCCGGCAGAAGCGCCAGGCAGGGCAGTAGCAGCAGCAGCAGCAGATCCGGCAGAAGCGCCAGGGCAGTAGCAGCAGCAGCAGCAGACCCGGCAGAAGCGCCAGGTAGGGCAGCAGCAGCAGCAGCAGCAGAACCGGCAGAAGCGCCAGGCAGGGCAGCAGCAGCAGCAGCAGCAGCAGCAGCAGATCCGGCAGAAGCGCCAGGCAGGGCAGTAGCAGCAGCAGCAGCAGCAGATCCGGCAGAAGGGCACCAGCAGCGCAGGAGCAGCAGCAGCAGATCCGATAGAAGCGCACCAGCCGCGCAGTAGCAGCAGCAGCAGATCCGACAGAAGCGCACCAGCAGCGCAGTAGCAGTAGCAGCAGATCCAGCAGAAGCGCACCAGCAGCGCAGTAGCGGCGAACGGACCAGGAGTGCGCGAGGCAGCACAGCAAAAGTCAAAGTTCCAGGGAGAGCGCGCCAGAAGGAGAAAGATACGGGCAGGTCCGCGCCAGCCGCAGCAGCAGCAGAGGCCAGGGGAGGCGGAGCGAAGGCAGAGGGGCCGGGTGAACCGGTGCTCAGTCGCAACTTGCAATCCTTTCGAACCGTGCTACTCTAGTACACAAATAAAAAGTAAAAACGCTAGAAAAAGCCCCATATGCTTCAGCAGGAATACAATGAAGCCGAAACAAAATATCGGAGGACAGTTAAGAGTAAGGAGGGAGACCACAACAGAAAACCACAAAATAAGAAAACAAACAATGGTCCCGCGCATGGGCACTGGCGCCGAGAAGCACATCTCGACGGGTTGCACAATACGACATAACACTGCGTTACAGGGAGAGGCAACCTGGAAGCAGATCCACAGCGCTCTTCGACAGCGACCAAACCAGAGTCCGAACACCACGCCGAGACAGCGACCGCCTGAAGGACCGGGACAGCTGGAGCTCATCGCCGACAGTGGGCTGGGGCGGCGGCGGGACAGAGCAGGAGGGGGTAGAGAAGCGGGCGGCCAGCCAACGGCGCGGCGCGTGGCAATCAGATTGCGTCTTCCGTGCACCGCCGACCGGACGTGGGGAGCAGCAGCCGTCAGTAGGAGCGGGAGGCGTCCGACGACAAAGCGGCCAGCAGTAGGAGGTCAGCAACAGGAGGCCAACACGAGACGCCGGTCGGACACACTAGAAGCGAGAACGGGACATAAGCGAGAGAACTGCGGACAACGTCAGTAAGAACGACCATCAGCGTCTGAAAGGCAGCAAAGGTACTGAATGAGTGATCTTATTTAAAGGCAGAAGGAACAGCTGATTGGATAGGTAATTAGGTGACGTAGCATTGGAGTCTTTAGTAGAACTTTCGCTGCGCTTTCATTTCAGGGGTCTTGCTCACAGGCTCAGTAGAGGCAGCCCAATCTATCCAGGTATCAAACACACCACCGACACACCACTGCACTAGGCGGTTGCTGTGAAGTTGCTACATGTTGCTATGGTGTGGCTTAGTAGCAGTGTTGGGCACGTTACTTTGAAAAAGTAATTAGTTATGGTTACTCGTTACTTCTCCAAAAAAGTAACTGAGTTACTAACGGAATTACTCCACTATAAAAGTAACTCGTTACCAGCAAAAGTATCTATCGTGTTACTTTTTATTATTCACCCTGTCACGTCTGGTGCTGTTAGCTCCTCTGTCCCTTCCACACCCAGCTCTAACGGAGGTTCTCAGGTCAACAACTACATTACCCAGAATGCACCACCCGCTGACATCACGCACTCACCTGATCATGTGACACCTCACCTGCTTCCTCCAGGAAGTCCTGAATACTGATTACTGGCACTATAAAAGAGCACTCCACACAAACACCCACGCCGCATATTGTAGGTTCTCCTCATTACAAAGCGTTCTATATCTCTTGTCTCAGTTTATCTTGTGTATGACCTTGCCTTTGTTTTCTCGACGCCGATTATTGCCTTTGCCTCTGATATTGGATTGCTTGTGTATTACCTGGACTGTGTTTTCACTACTGCCTCTTGGATTACCTCTGACATTGGATCTCTCATGTATGAACTCTGGACTGTCTCTCGTTTATGGTATGGTTTTGTCTACATTGCTCTGGTTTCTGGTGATTAACTGTTTTCTGTATCAACCACGGATTACATCTGTTTATTTTTATAATAAACATATATTTTTATCAGTATCTGCACGTGTCTGCAATTCTGTGCTCACCATGACACGCCCATCGAAAAAAAAAATCAATTATGTATTTCTTATTATTATTAGAAAAATAACAAACGAAAATAAACCCAAAATGTTGACAAAAATATAATCTAACGAATTTAAAAAAAAAAAAACGAAATTTTCCACACAACCAAAGAAAATTACTAAAACTTGTAATACTGAAAAAAACGGAAAAACGCGTCTGGGGATGAAATTAAACAAACCAAGCCAAGCGAAATATAATCAGAATTATGTTAATTAAAACTGTAACATAAAAGCACAGAACTATTATTTAATTAAAATGATTTTTAAGAACAGCTACACACAATGCTGCAAGTCAAATGCGGAGGCATTCACGTGCGCCCAGAGCTACGTGATTATAACATTTTTAATTTTTATTATAGTTTAATTTAATTTTGTTTTTATTTTTTCTGTTCAGTAAGTTTTAATTTGTTTTTAGGGTGGGCTTGCTAGTTTCTATTAGTTTTTACACATCTCATCAGAGAGATCAATCTAATAAACGTGAGAGAGAGAGAGAGAAAAAGAGAAAGAAAGAGATTTGCGTGTTTTGGTATGAGCTACTTACAGGTAAATGTTCTCACATACTGTATCTCCTGTTTCTCTTTCATCTGCCTGGCGCTCATATTGTAATCCCATACATAGTTCTGCAGTTTCAGTGTTTTCTGTCGTATTTTGCGGCTAGCGCGAGCGCTTTACACAAGAACTAACGGACCACGAGGTGCTGCGCGCTCGGCACAACACCGCCCGCTGTACAACTCCGCTGTACAACAGCGCTTATAAATAAATTAAACACGAAAATGAGGGTATTCTATCAGTAACTTCAGTTTGTTTAAGTTAGTTTTATAAACACAAAATACAGTTCGAGATATGTTTTTTCCTTTTAATTACCGTTTTTATTAGATTCAGTTAACACAAATGTTTTTTCACTTTCAGTTTTCGCTATTTCGTTCGCTTTAGTGAACAATAATAATTGGTTACTTAGCAACATTGTGATTATCACACCAGAGCTTTATATAAAATAAAAATAGGAGCCCGATTTCGGGTCGTTCCTCGGGTCAGGTCGGGTTCAGGCAGAGAATCTAAGCTCTAAAAGAGAAAGCGGAGCAGCTAAAAAGAGCTTAACGTCCTTTTAATCGGAACTTGGCCTGTCCACGGCAATCACTGAATTAATTAGAGCACGCAAATCGTCACAATTGTGCCTCACTTCACCACGCCAAACCACAGGCACAGCGGCCAGAAGCTCAAGTTCACCGAAGGAGGGGTTAACCACACTCTAAAAAACAGAGGTACGATATGAGTACTTTTTTGTACTCGAAGGTACATTCTTTATAATTGTACCCTCAAAGGTACAATATTGGTCTTTACAGGGTCAGATTTGTTCCCTCTGAAGTACAAAGTCATTTCTAACAGCAATAAGTACAGATTTGTACCATTTAACCAGCCAAAAGGTACATTCAGTATTCTGTATCACTGTACTAATGAACAGTATATATTTAAATTGCACATTTTTTATTTGAAAGCCAGACAATTTTGTATCAAGTTTTTTAGCCATTTTTAGTTGATGACAATGTTTATAATCTTTATAATCTATACTGGCACAAAAACCATGGGTACAAAAAAGTACTTTCACTGAAAGGTACTTTTTTGAACCTTAATATAAGGTACAGCCCCAGCGACAAGCTTTGTACTCTTTTAAGTACAAATCTGTACTTATATTTCTTAGAGTGCAGGGCAAAGCGAAGTTAAAAAAAAAAAAAAATTCATAGAGCGGCTAAAGTAACGTGCAGTAACGGGGTGTCGGAAATGGTAACGGCGTTATAGTTACATTCAGAGTAATTAGTTAGATTACTCATTACTGAAAAAAGTAACGGCGTTAGTACTCCCAACACTGCTTAGTAGTCACTAAGGAATCCCAGGTGATTACTACGATATTCTTAAGTGGTTGCAAATATGTTGCTAGGTGTTGCTATGATGTGACTGTTCATTACCAAGGTGTTGCTATGATACGACTGTTCATTGCTAAGGTGTTGCTAGGTGGTGACAGCAGTGCTACTATGATATACTTGCTATAACAGGTTGGTTGCGATAGTGTTTCAACAGAGATGCTAATGCATTGACTGCTATGGTGTGCCTGTACTGAGCTATTGGTTGCAAAGACATTACCGCTTGAATGTTATGATGTTGCTAAGTGGTTGCTAGGTGCTTGCTAAGGTAGTACTAGGTGTTGCTATGGTGTTGCTAGGTGGTTACTGCGGTAATGTGTTGGCTGTTTTGGGGTTGATATAATGTAGCTATTTGTTGCAAAGGTGTTACTATATGTTTGCTAAGGTAACTAGTTGGTTATTAAGGAATTACTAAACAGTTGCTAAGATGTTTCTATGGTATAACTATTGGTGAGGTGTGGCCACGTTGTTGTTATGGAAAGCGGTTGGTTGCTGTGGTGTTGGCACACAATGGCTAAAGTGTTACTAAGCTGTTACTATGGTATAGATTTTGGTTACTAAGTTGTTGAAAGGATGTTGCCATGGTGTGCTCTAAGTGGTATAAATGTAATAAACAAGTGCTATATTCTTTATTAAATTCTGTTTTGAGGGTTACATTTCTAAAGGATGTTACACCTTTATAAGAAGTGAATATAAGTTTAACTTTACAGATGCATGAATTTTGTAAAGTAATTTACACAAAAAAATGTTTATTGGCTGAACTTAACTCAGTCATCATTTTGCTTTGACTTAGTTAAATTGTGAACATTGTTAAATTGAGCCAGGAGCCAATAGAAAAGCTGTATGAACCAACACTGATGAAAAAGCCGTGTCACATATGTTTGGCACAATCTGGATTTGTTAATTGGCTCAACAATCATTTTCAAGTTTTAAGGTTGAACTCATTTTATTGAGTTGTACAGGCCGGTAAGTTTACGCAACATGATATTAACACAAAATCACTTTTTAGTGTATAAAAATCACAGAAGAAATAAAACAAATATGTTTCATTAAAAAATCAGTATGAAGATCACAGCCAGCACATCACATGTGCTGTTTGGTAAGTGCTGCTATCTGTGTGAGATCAGCTTTAATCTGCTGCCAATCAGACTCAACAGAAGTTACATCACGAACAGAGATCAGATTATGGAGTGAGTGGAGTGTAATGCCAGGTCCTGGTGGTGCTTAAGCAGGCGTCTTCTTTTATAAATCACTGATATTATTTATTAATATACATCCACTCCTACATTTCAGCCCTGCAGCACAGGGGAAATCAGGGCTAAGAGATAACATGACTAAATAATGATATGTTTCACACATATCATGCCAACATGATGTCATAATTTAGCATAAAAGCATTATCTACAAAATGCTGAGTATTCATCAAAGAAACTGCACTAAATCAAAAACCTTCATTCAAAAACATCTGATAGAACCACATAAACAAGAGATTACATAAACAAGAGGTGTACTCTACACCTTTATCACCAACAATCTATATTCACTAATACCACTTATAACGTTACTGTTCACAACACAAGCCTTATGTTCACCATGTCCAGAAGCTCCGCCCACTTCTCTACTACAGTACAGAGTTACTATATTCACTAATATCACTTACAACTTTACTACTGTACACAACACAAGCCTTATGTTCACCATGACCAGAAGAAGCTCCGCCCACTTCTCTACTACAATACAGAGTTACTATATTCACTAATACCACTTACAACTTTACTACTGTACACAACTCAAGCCTTATGTTCACCATGTCCAGAAGCTCCGCCCACTTCTCTACTACAATACAGAGTTACTATATTCACTAATACCACTCACAACTTTACTACTGCACACAACACAAGCCTTATGTTCACCATGACCAGAAGCTCCACCCACTTCTTTACAATACAGAGTTACTATATTCACTAATACCACTTACAACTTTACTGTACACAACTGTACGCAACTCACTGTCTCTCATTCACACACTTTAAAAGGATCTAGTCTGCCACAATTTAGTCACTTTACATCATTCCTTAAAAATACAAGTAAATACCAGTATTTCAAAAAATTAATCATGATTACAATACATTTTTATTTATGATATGTACACGACTAATATAAATAAAATAAAAAAATACCAATCTAATGCCGATATTTCTTACAAATAATTCTTAAAAACTGAATTGCATCCAGCAGTATGCTTAGAGAAACACATTTGTAGTTTAAGCAGTAATGCTGTTTTTTTTTTGTTCTTAATAAAAGCCTCACAAATAGGCTCAGTGTTTATTTGTCCAAAGAGGATCCAGTATAATGGATGGATAATGGACAGTATAAGATGAGATTACTCATGTCAGCTGTTAAATAAATACATTGTGTGAGATTAATTACCACTTTTTTGTATATATTTTTTTTATTTAAAGTATTGTATCGGTCTCGATATTTGAATTTTACAATGATACTCAGCCCTAATAGCAATGAGCTTTACAGGGTGTGCAGACTGTAAAATAAGACCCTACATCTTTTACAGTGACATTCAAGTGTTCCAGCAGCTGCAGGTCATCCAGTACAGTCTCCCAATGTCAGACACTCATTAGCAACTCATGTACAGCACATGACCCGTTTCCTTACTTTCAAATACAAGCATTGTCATACTTACTAAATCACTCTTTACACCGAAGCCAATCTGGTCAGGCCTGGAGAACTGCTGGATTTGATTCAGTTGATCAGAAAATCATCTGTGTTTTCCTTTCTCTGCTCTGTCCTGACCTACTTCAGCCCTCCCACAAAGGGCCACTCAGCCCAGTACTCATCATTTATAAACGGGACAGTCGGACACTCGTAATTTCCTTCAATTCGGCACTCTTTTATACAGTGAGACCCCAGACTGTGACCTTTGTCTGCGCTCTGCGTGTTTTCATGCCTATTTCTGGAGAGTTCCTGGATGAAAAACAGCAGGGCTTTGAAAAAAAATAAAAAAGCGTGTTTGTGGGAAGTGTTGCTCATGACACATGTATTGCTTAAATATACATTCGATTTTTTTATAAAACAAAATATATTGTCGCTGTCCAATGAATTACTACATAATGTGAACAGACAAACTCTCTCTTACAGAGTGCCAAAAATTCATTGATGAATGGAATTCCTGTTTCCCTGTTTTAGAGAATATAATAAATAGAATATGAGCTTTACAGAGTGTGCAGACTGTAAGATTGAATATATAGATTTATATATAGAATATATAGATTTAAAAATATCTTCCTTGTGCAGTAAATAAAAAACTTTATACATCTTTGTAAAATCTAAGAATCTAAGAACCTGTTCTAATGGATGTGGTTCTAGATAAGGTCGTTTGTCAAATACACACGTAATCAAGCTTCTCACAAAGCTGCTAAATCCGGACAGAGTCAATGAGAGAGAGCCTGCCCTGTGATGTCATCAACATGACCTCAGAATTCCATCAGATATTTCACTGACTGTATGTAACTGTTAGTTCACACAGAGGTGTTAGACATTGTACTACACCTTCAGTTAAGTTTAGTTTAAGCAGCATGTTAACCAAATTATTGCAGTGACAATAAGATTGAGTTGATTGAATACAGCCAGGCCTGTTGAATGTACTGTACATGTAAATTCATACTGAAGTTCAGATTTTTATGATCTTAAATAAGGCTGTCGCTCCACCTCAAGCTAAATAGATCTTATAATTCTAATAAATGTATTCAACTACTTTAAGTCCTACACATTTCTGACACACCCACAGCTTGTCTAGTGCCTGTGGAAGTAATGCCAATAGATGGACTCTCTGCAGCACATGAATCTATTGGGCAGCAGTGGAACTGTGTTCTCTGACTGTTGGTGCTCCATCCAGTGTTTTTAACTAGGGACCTGGGGATGATGATTGAGGTTGGGTGGTGATCATTCAACATCCTGATCTTACTAATGCTCTTGTCATATTTACTTTTAATTTCAGCAGAAATACTTTTGTCCACATCTATACAATTTTACAGTTTGAAAGTTTGAACTTGACATGAAACTTTAAATTTTGTGCCATCATTGATACCAATTTACCCTCTAAATTAGGAGTGGCATTTTCTGATCTAGTGGGCACATTATAATTTATTGCAAAAAGAGACACTCTAGTGGGCAGCTAAGGGGCTCTAAGTGGTCCAGAGAACTAAGTTGCAGCCAGTGTGATCAAAAAGAGAAATAAACTTATTTAAATGTTTCTAAATACAAGTAAAATCAAAATAAACCAAAAATGATGAAAAAAGTCAGTTGCACGTGGAGTGCTATGGCTCTGTGGTTTTTTTTTCATGAATGTTAATCCATGATCATTTATTTATGTACGGCTGAGGGTTTCTTCAGCACAAAACGTCATTTTTATTTTCCTTTATTATTTTATGGAGAAGCTTTTGTATTTTCACATTAGGTTTACACTAGAGATGGACCGATCTGTCTTTTTGGAGCCGAAGTAGAAATAAAGTATAGAGAGACAGGATACTTGTTCTTCAGCAAAATAACAATTTATTAAAGCAGGGATCCCTGGGAACATCTTCCAATTTCAAGAAAATAATATTTCACAGACACAAGCATTTAAAGACAAAAACCCCTACCTCACAACTGAGAAAATAAAAACCCTGCCGAGTCCTCTAAAACTGGTTTTAACTGATTTGTTAGCACAAGACTTGTTTGTGTAAAATTGTATCAAGCATATGCTAGCATGGGTAACCTGAGCTAGGTATCTCACAAGCTAACAGCAGCAGAAGTCACTGAGCTAGTTATCTCACAAGCTAAAGGCAGCAGGCGTCACTGAGCTAGTTAGCTTACAAACTACTGGCAGTAGGCGTCACTGAGCTAGTTAGCTTACAAACTAACGGCAGCAGGAGTCACTGAGCTAGTTAGCTTACAAACTAACGGCAGCAGGAGTCACTGAGCTAGTTATCTCACAAGCTAACAGCAGCAGGAGTCACAGAGCTAGTTATCTCAGAAGCTAACAGCAGCAGGAGTCACTGAGCTAATTATCTCACAAACTAAAAGCAGCAGGAGTCACTGAGCTAGTTATCTCAAAAGCTAACAGCAGCAGGAGACACTGAGCTAGTTATCTCACAAGCTAATGGCAGCAGGAGTCACTGAGCTGGTTAGCTCACAAGTTAACGGCAGCAGGAGTCACTGAGCTGGTTAGCTCACAAGCTAACGGCAGCAGTAGTCACGGAGCTAGTTATCTCACAAGCTAACAGCAGCAGGCGTCACTGAGCTAGTTAGCTTACAAACTACTGGCAGTAGGTGTCACTGAGCTAGTTAGCTTACAAACTAACGGCAGCAGGAGTCACTGAGCTAGTTATCTCACAAGCTAATGGCAGCAGGAGTCACTGAGCTAGTTATCTCACATGCTAACAGCAGCAGGAGTCACTGAGCTAGTTATCTCACAAGCTAACAGCAGCAGGAGTCACGGAGCTAGTTGTCTCACAAGCTAACAGCAGCAGGAGTCACAAAGCTAGTTATCTCACAAGCTAACGGCAACAGGAGTCACTGAGCTAGTTAGCTTACAAACTAACGGCAGCAGGAGTCACTGAGCTAGTTAGCTCATGAGTGACGGAGTGACGGAGCTAGTTAGCTCATGAGCTAACGGCAGCAGGAGTCACTGAGCTAGTTATCTCACAAGCTAAAGGCAGCAGGAGTCACGGAGCTAGTTATCTCACAAGCTAACAGCAGCAGGCGTCACTGAGCTAGTTAGCTTACAAACTACTGGCAGTAGGTGTCACTGAGCTAGTTAGCTTACAAACTAACGGCAGCAGGAGTCACTGAGCTAGTTAGCTTACAAACTAACGGCAGCAGGAGTCACTGAGCTAGTTATCTCATGAGCTAACAGCAGCAGGAGTGACGGAGCTAGTTAGCTCATGAGCTAATGGCAGCAGGAGTGACAGAGCTAGTTATCTCACAAGCTAACGGCAGCAGGAGTGACAAAGCTAATTATCTCACAAGCTAACGGCAGCAGGAGCCACGGAGCTAGTTATCTCACAAGGTAACAGCAGCAGGAGTCACGGAGCTAGTTGTCTCACAAGCTAACAGCAGCGGGAGTCACAGAGCTAGTTATCTCAGAAGCTAACAGCAGCGGGAGTCACAGAGCTAGTTATCTCACAAGCTAAGAGCAGCAGGAGTCACTGAGCTAGTTATCTCACAAGCTAATGGCAGCAGGAGTCACTGAGCTAGTTATCTCACAAGCTAACAGCAGCAGGAGTCACAAAGCTAGTTATCTCACAAGCTAACGGCAACAGGAGTCACTGAGCTAGTTATCTCACAAGCTAAGAGCAGCAGGAGTCACTGAGCTACTTATCTCACAAGCTAACAGCAGCAGGAGTCACGGAGCTAGGTAAATCACAAGCTAACGGCAGCAGGAGTCAGGGAGCTAGTTATCTCACAAGCTAATGGCAGCGGGAGTCACAGAGCTAGATATCTCATAAGCTAACGGCAGCAAGAGTCACTGAGCTAGTTATCTCACAAGCTAACGGAAGCAGGAGTCACTGAGCTAGTTAGCTCACAAGCTAACGGCAGCAGGATTCACGGAGCAAGTTATCTCACAAGCTAATGGCAGCAGGAGTCACTGAGCTAGTTGTCTCACAAGCTAACGGCAGCAGGAGTCACGGAGCTAGTTATCTCACAAGCTAACGGCAGCAGGCGTCACTGAGCTAGTTAGCTCACAAGCTAACAGCAGCAGGAGTGACGGAGCTAGTTAGCTCATGAGCTAACAGCAGCAGGAGTGACAGAGCTATTTAGCTTATGAGCTAACGGAAGCAGGAGTCACTGAGCTAGTTATCTCACAAGCTAACAGCAGCAGGAGTCACGGAGCTAGTTAGCTTACAAACTAACGGCAGCAGGCGTCACTGAGCTAGTTAGCTTAGAAACTAACGGCAGCAGGAGTCACTGAGCTAGTTAGCTCACAAGCTAACAGCAGCAGGAGTGACGGAGCTAGTTAGCTCATGAACTAACAGAAGCAGGAGTCACTGAGCTAGTTATCTCACAAGCTAACGGCAGCAGGAGTCAGGGAGCTAGTTATCTCACAAGCTAATGGCAGCGGGAGTCACAGAGCTAGATATCTCATAAGCTAACGGCAGCAAGAGTCACTGAGCTAGTTATCTCACAAGCTAACGGAAGCAGGAGTCACTGAGCTAGTTAGCTCACAAGCTAACGGCAGCAGGATTCACGGAGCAAGTTATCTCACAAGCTAATGGCAGCAGGAGTCACTGAGCTAGTTGTCTCACAAGCTAACGGCAGCAGGAGTCACGGAGCTAGTTATCTCACAAGCTAACGGCAGCAGGCGTCACTGAGCTACTTAGCTCACAAGCTAACAGCAGCAGGAGTGACGGAGCTAGTTAGCTCATGAGCTAACAGCAGCAGGAGTGACAGAGCTATTTAGCTTATGAGCTAACGAAAGCAGGAGTCACTGAGCTAGTTATCTCACAAGCTAATGGCAGCAGGAGTCACTGAGCTAGTTGTCTCACAAGCTAACGGCAGCAGGAGTCACGGAGCTAGTTATCTCACAAGCTAACGGCAGCAGGAGTCACTGAGCTAGTTAGCTCACAGGCTAGTTGTCTCACAAGCTAACAGCAGCAGGAGTGACGGAGCTAGTTAGCTCATGAGCTAACAGCAGCAGGAGTGACGGAGCTGCTGAAATAAATTATCAGACTTAATGCTAAATCTGGCTGACTTCTCAGCCACCCCTGGTTCAGCAGCTAAAAACCTTGGAGTTATCATAGATTCAGATCTAGCATTCGATAAACACATATCTAATGTTACTAGAACAGCTTTTCTACACCTCCGTAACATCGCCAAGCTAAGAAATGCCCTATCACTGCATGACGCAGAAAAATTAGTACATGCCTTTATTACCTCAAGGCTAGATTATTGTAATGCACTACTGTCTGGATGTTCCGGCAGTAACTTAAATAAACTTCAGCTAGTTCAAAATGCTGCAGCCAGGGTCCTTACTAAAACTAGAAAATTTGACCATATTAGTCCAGTACTATCAGCACTGCACTGGCTTCCAGTCAAATTCCGCATAGACTATAAAATTCTCCTGTTAACGTATAAAGCCCTACACGGACTCGCTCCTGAGTATTTACAAGACCTCATCTCCTGTTATGAACCACCGCGATTACTCAGATCACAGGGTGCTGGTTTATTAGTAGTGCCTAAAATTCAGAGGAGCTCTGCAGGAGGAAGAGCTTTCTCTTATAAAGCGCCTCAACTCTGGAATAATCTCCCCGAATATGTTCGGGACTCAGACACAGTCTCAATCTTTAAGTCTAGACTGAAAACTTACTTGTTTAGTTTAGCTTTTGGTAATTAATGTTTTTCCCTTTAGATAAGGCTGCAGATTCAGGGGTTCATGGACAGAGGAATTTGTGGTAAACTGAGATGCTGGTGCTGTTGTTCTCCCACTGCACACGGTCACTCAGGTTTGTGGACGGTGGAGTGGGTGGATGCTGGTGTTTCAGGGTGCCTCCATGTCTATGTTACCTTCTGGCTCTCTGCCTTTAGTTAGGCTGTTTTATTCAGTTCTGCCGGAGTCATTTGCCACACTCTGATAATGTTTTAATATTCTCAGTTTTGCATAAATCCAGTCAAAACTAATTCCATCTCTCTGCCTTCCTCCGAGTTACTGACTGCCCACCTGTCTGACCCGATACCGATGTTGGACCCTCAGGCTCTCGCGTCTCCTGTCCGGCCAGACTGATGGAAGTTTCTGAAGTCAGCTCTTCTCCACCACCACCACAGATCAGCTGCTCATCGACCATCTTACTCTCCACTACAGATTACATCCAAGCCATTAGTGGCGCTATTACACTCCTGAGTACATAAAACCTATATAGATGTATAAAAGACTTTTTAAATTTCTATTTAAAAGCCGTTTGACCAGTGGTAGGATGGTCCCCCCTTTAATGTGAGTCTTGGTCCTCCCAAGGTTTCTTCCTCCTCCTGCAGCTCTGAGGGAGTTTTTCCTTGCCTCCGCGCTCACTGGGGGTTCTGTATTCTGTATTTTCTATGTGTAATGTTTTGCCTGATTCTTTGTCCTGTAATCATGTTTCTGTAAAGCTGCTTTGTGCCAACACCTGTTGTAAAAAGCGCTATACAAATAAATTTGATTTGATTTGATTTGATTTAGCTCACAAGCTAACGGCAGCAGGAGTCACAGAGCTAGTTATCTCTCAAGCTAACAACAGCAGGAGTCACTGAGCAAGTTATCTCACAAGCTTACGGCAGCAGGAGTCACTGAGCTAGTTAGCTCACAAGCTAGTTGTCTCACAAGCTAACAGCAGCAGGAGTCACTGAGCTAGTTAGCTCACGAGCTAACAGCAGCAGGAGTGACGGAGCTATTTAGCTCACGAGCTAACAGCAGCAGGAGTGACGGAGCTATTTAGCTCATGAGCTAACGGCAGCAGGAGTTACGGAGCTAGTTATCTCACAAGCTAACAGCAGCAGGAGTCACGGAGCTAGTTATCTCATAAGCTAACAGCAGCAGGAGTCACTGAGCTAGTTATCTCACAAGCTAACGGCAGCAGGATTCACGGAGCTAGTTAGCTCACAAGCTAACAGCAGCAGGAGTCACTGAGCTTGTTATCTCACAAGTTAACGGCAGCAGGAGTCACGGAGCTAGTTATCTAACAAGCTAACAGCAGCAGGAGTCACTGAGCTAGTTATCTCACAAGCTAACAGCAGCAGGAGTCTGAGCTAGTTATCTCATAAGCTAACGGCAGCAGGAGTCACTGAGCTAGTTAGCTCACAAGCTAACGGCAGCAGGAGTCACTGAGCTAGTTATCGCATAAGCTAACGGCAGCAGGAGTCACTGAGCTAGTTATCTCAAAAGCTAACAGCAGCAGGAGACACTGAGCTAGTTATCTCACAAGCTAACAGCAGCAGGTGTCACTGAGCTAGTTAGCTTACAAACTACTGGCAGCAGGCGTCACTGAGCTAGTTAGCTTACAAACTAACGGCAGCAGGAGTCACTGAGCTAGTTAGCTTACAAACTAACGGCAGCAGGAGTCACTGAGCTAGTTATCTCATGAGCTAACAGCAGCAGGAGTGACGGAGCTAGTTAGCTCATGAGCTAACGGCAGCAGGAGTGACAGAGCTAGTTATCTCACAAGCTAACGGCAGCAGGAGTGACAAAGCTAATTATCTCACAAGCTAACGGCAGCAGGAGCCACGGAGCTAGTTATCTCACAAGGTAACAGCAGCAGGAGTCACGGAGCTAGTTGTCTCACAAGCTAACAGCAGCGGGAGTCACAGAGCTAGTTATCTCAGAAGCTAACAGCAGCAGAAGTCACTGAGCTAGTTAGCTCACAAGCTAAGAGCAGCAGGAGTCACTGAGCTAGTTATCTCACAAGCTAATGGCAGCAGGAGTCACTGAGCTAGTTATCTCACAAGCTAACAGCAGCAGGAGTCACTGAGCTACTTATCTCACAAGCTAACAGCAGCAGGAGTCACAGAGCTAGTTAGCTTACAAGCTAACGGCAGCAGGAGTCACTGAGCTAGTTAGCTTACAAGCTAACGGCAGCTGAAGTCACTGAGCTAGTTATCTCACAAGGTAACAGCAGCAGGAGTCACTGAGCTAGTTAGCTCACTAGCTAACGGCAGCAGGAGTCACGGAGCTAGTTAGCTCACAAGCTAACGGCAGCAGGAGTCACGGAGCTAGGTATCTCACAAGCTAACGGCAGCAGGAGTCACTGAGCTAGTTAGCTAACAAGCTAACGGCAGCATGAGTCACAAAGCTAGTTATCTCACAAGCTAACAGCAGCAGGAGTCACTGAGCTAGTTATGTCACAAGCTAACGGCAGCAGGATTCACGGAGCTAGTTAGCTCACAAGCTAACAGCAGCAGGAGTCACTGAGCTAGTTATCTCACAAGTTAACGGCAGCAGGAGTCACAGAGCTAGTTATCTCACAAGCTAACAGCAGCAGGAGTCACTGAGCTAGTTATCTCACAAGCTAACAGCAGCAGGAGTCTGAGCTAGTTATCTCACAAGCTAACGGCAGCAGGAGTCACTGAGCTAGTTAGCTCACAAGCTAACGGCAGCAGGAGTCACTGAGCTAGTTATCTCACAAGCTAACGGCAGCGGGAGTCACTGAGCTAGTTATCGCATAAGCTAACGGCAGCAGGAGTCACTGAGCTAGTTATCTCAAAAGCTAACAGCAGCAGGAGACACTGAGCTAGTTATCTCACAAGCTAACAGCAGCAGGTGTCACTGAGCTAGTTAGCTTACAAACTACTGGCAGCAGGCGTCACTGAGCTAGTTAGCTTACAAACTAACGGCAGCAGGAGTCACTGAGCTAGTTAGCTTACAAACTAACGGCAGCAGGAGTCACTGAGCTAGTTATCTCATGAGCTAACAGCAGCAGGAGTGACGGAGCTAGTTAGCTCATGAGCTAACGGCAGCAGGAGTGACAGAGCTAGTTATCTCACAAGCTAACGGCAGCAGGAGTGACAAAGCTAATTATCTCACAAGCTAACGGCAGCAGGAGCCACGGAGCTAGTTATCTCACAAGGTAACAGCAGCAGGAGTCACGGAGCTAGTTGTCTCACAAGCTAACAGCAGCGGGAGTCACAGAGCTAGTTATCTCAGAAGCTAACAGCAGCAGAAGTCACTGAGCTAGTTAGCTCACAAGCTAAGAGCAGCAGGAGTCACTGAGCTAGTTATCTCACAAGCTAATGGCAGCAGGAGTCACTGAGCTAGTTATCTCACAAGCTAACAGCAGCAGGAGTCACTGAGCTACTTATCTCACAAGCTAACAGCAGCAGGAGTCACAGAGCTAGGTATCTCACAAGCTAACGGCAGCAGGAGTCACTGAGCTAGTTAGCTTACAAGCTAACGGCAGCTGAAGTCACTGAGCTAGTTATCTCACAAGGTAACAGCAGCAGGAGTCACTGAGCTAGTTAGCTCAGTAGCTAATGGCAGCAGGAGTCACGGAGCTAGTTAGCTCACAAGCTAACGGCAGCAGGAGTCACGGAGCTAGGTATCTCACAAGCTAACGGCAGCAGGAGTCACTGAGCTAGTTAGCTAACAAGCTAACGGCAGCATGAGTCACAAAGCTAGTTATCTCACAAGCTAACAGCAGCAGGAGTCACTGAGCTAGTTATGTCACAAGCTAACAGCAGCAGGAGTCACTGAGCTAGGTATGTCACAAGCTAACAGCAGCAGAAGTCAGGGAGCTAGTTATCTCACAAGCTAACTGTAGCAGGAGTGACGAAGCTAATTATGTCACAAGCTAACGGCAGCTGAAGTCACTGAGCTAGTTAGCTGACAAGCTAACAGCAGCAGGAGTCACTGAGCTAGTTGGCTTACAAACTAACGGCAGCAGGAGTCACTGAGCTAGTTATCTCACAAGCTAACAGCAGAAGAAGTCACTGAGCTAGTTGGCTTACAAACTAACGGCAGCAGGAGTCACTGAGCTAGTTATCTCAGAAGCTAACAGTAGCAGGAGTCACTGAGCTAGTTATGTCACAAGCTAACAGCAGCAGAAGTCACGGAGCTAGTTATCTCACAAGCTAACAGTAGCAGGAGTGACGAAGCTAATTATCTCACAAGCTAATGGCAGCTGAAGTCACTGAGCTAGTTAGCTGACAAGCTAACAGCAACAGGAGTCACTGAGCTAGTTGGCTTACAAACTAATGGCAGCAGGAGTCACTGAGCTAGTTATCTCACAAGCTAACAGCAGAAGAAGTCACTGAGCTAGTTGGCTTACAAACTAACGGCAGCAGGAGTAACAGAGCTAGTTATCTCACAAGCTAACGGCAGAAGAAGTCACTGAGCTAGTTGGCTCACAAGCTAACGGCAGCAGGAGTCACTGAGCTAGTTAGCTCACAAGCTAACGGCAGCAGGAGCCACGGAGCTAGTTATCTCACAAGGTAACAGCAGCAGGAGTCTCGGAGCTAGTTGTCTCACAAGCTAACAGCAGCGGGAGTCACAGAGCTAGTTATCTCAGAAGCTAACAGCAGCAGAAGTCACTGAGCTAGTTAGCTCACAAGCTAAGAGCAGCAGGAGTCACTGAGCTAGTTATCTCACAAGCTAATGGCAGCAGGAGTCACTGAGCTAGTTATCTCACAAGCTAACAGCAGCAGGAGTCACTGAGCTACTTATCTCACAAGCTAACAGCAGCAGGAGTCACGGAGCTAGATAAATCACAAGCTAACGGCAGCAGGAGTCACTGAGCTAGTTAGCTTACAAGCTAACGGCAGCTGAAGTCACTGAGCTAGTTATCTCACAAGGTAACAGCAGCAGGAGTCACTGAGCTAGTTAGCTCACAAGCTAACGGCAGCAGGAGTCACTGAGCTAGTTAGCTCACAAGCTAACGGCAGCAGGAGTCACAGAGCTAGGTATCTCACAAGCTAACGGCAGCAGGAGTCACTGAGCTAGTTAGCTAACAAGCTAACGGCAGCATGAGTCACAAAGCTAGTTATCTCAGAAGCTAACAGCAGCAGGAGTCACTGAGCTAGTTATGTCACAAGCTAACAGCAGCAGAAGTCAGGGAGCTAGTTATCTCACAAGCTAACTGTAGCAGGAGTGACGAAGCTAATTATGTCACAAGCTAACGGCAGCTGAAGTCACTGAGCTAGTTAGCTGACAAGCTAACAGCAGCAGGAGTCACTGAGCTAAATGGCTTACAAACTAACGGCAGCAGGAGTCACTGAGCTAGTTATCTCACAAGCTAACAGCAGAAGAAGTCACTGAGCTAGTTGGCTTACAAACTAACGGCAGCAGGAGTCACGGAGCTAGTTATCTCACAAGCTAACAGTAGCAGGAGTGACGAAGCTAATTATCTCACAAGCTAATGGCAGCTGAAGTCACTGAGCTAGTTAGCTGACAAGCTAACAGCAACAGGAGTCACTGAGCTAGTTGGCTTACAAACTAATGGCAGCAGGAGTCACTGAGCTAGTTATTTCACAAGCTGACAGCAGAAGAAGTCACTGAGCTAGTTGGCTTACAAACTAACGGCAGCAGGAGTAACAGAGCTAGTTATCTCACAAGCTAACGGCAGAAGAAGTCACTGAGCTAGTTGGCTTACAAACTAATGGCAGCAGGAGTCACTGAGCTAGTTATCTCAGAAGCTAACAGAAGCAGGAGTCACTGAGCTAGTTATCTCACAAGCTAACGGCAGCAGGAGTCAGGGAGCTAGTTATCTCACAAGCTAATGGCAGCGGGAGTCACAGAGCTAGATATCTCATAAGCTAACGGCAGCAGGATTCACGGAGCAAGTTATGTCACTAGCTAATGGCAGCAGGAGTCACTGAGCTAGTTGTCTCACAAGCTAACGGCAGCAGGAGTCACGGAGCTAGTTATCTCACAAGCTAACGGCAGCAGGCGTCACTGAGCTAGTTAGCTCACAAGCTAACAGCAGCAGGAGTGACGGAGCTACTTAGCTCATGAGCTAACAGCAGCAGGAGTGACAGAGCTATTTAGCTTATGAGCTAACGGAAGCAGGAGTCACTGAGCTAGTTATCTCACAAGCTAACAGCAGCAGGAGTCACGGAGCTAGTTATCTCACAAGCTAACGGCAGCAGGAGTCACTGAGCTAGTTATCTCACAAGTTAACAGCAGCAGGAGTCAATGAGCTAGTTAGCTTACAAACTAACGGCAGCAGGCGTCACTGAGCTAGTTAGCTTAGAAACTAACGGCAGCAGGAGTCACTGAGCTAGTTAGCTCACAAGCTAACAGCAGCAGGAGTGACGGAGCTAGTTAGCTCATGAGCTCACAGAAGCAGGAGTCACTGAGCTAGTTATCTCACAAGCTAACGGCAGCAGGAGTCAGGGAGCTAGTTATCTCACAAGCTAATGGCAGCGGGAGTCACAGAGCTAGATATCTCATAAGCTAACGGCAGCAAGAGTCACTGAGCTAGTTATCTCACAAGCTAACGGAAGCAGGAGACACTGAGCTAGTTAGCTCACAAGCTAACGGCAGCAGGATTCACGGAGAAAGTTATCTCACAAGCTAATGGCAGCAGGAGTCACTGAGCTAGTTGTCTCACAAGCTAACAGAAGCAGGAGTCACTGAGCTAGTTATCTCACAAGCTAACGGCAGCAGGAGTCAGGGAGCTAGTTATCTCACAAGCTAATGGCAGCGGGAGTCACAGAGCTAGATATCTCATAAGCTAACGGCAGCAAGAGTCACTGAGCTAGTTATCTCACAAGCTAACGGAAGCAGGAGTCACTGAGCTAGTTAGCTCACAAGCTAACGGCAGCAGGATTCACGGAGCAAGTTATCTCACAAGCTAATGGCAGCAGGAGTCACTGAGCTAGTTGTCTCACAAGCTAACGGCAGCAGGAGTCACAGAGCTAGTTATCTCACAAGCTAACGGCAGCAGGCGTCACTGAGCTAGTTAGCTCACAAGCTAACAGCAGCAGGAGTGACGAAGCTAGTTAGCTCATGAGCTAACAGCAGCAGGAGTGACAGAGCTATTTAGCTTATGAGCTAACGGAAGCAGGAGTCACTGACCTAGTTATCTCATAAGCTAACAGTAGCAGGAGTCACTGAGCTAGTTATGTCACAAGCTAACAGCAGCAGAAGTCACGGAGCTAGTTATCTCACAAGCTAACAGTAGCAGGAGTCACTGAGCTAGTTATGTCACAAGCTAACGGCAGCAGGAGTCACTGAGCTAGTTATCTCACAAGCTAACAGCAGAAGAAGTCACTGAGCTAGTTGGCTTACAAAACTAATGGCAGCAGGAGTAACAGAGCTAGTTATCTCACAAGCTAACGGCAGAAGAAGTCACTGAGCTAGTTGGCTCACAAGCTAACGGCAGCAGGAGTCACGGAGCTAGTTAGCTCACAAGCTAACGGCAGCAGGAGTCACGGAGCTAGGTATCTCACAAGCTAACGGCAGCAGGAGTCACTGAGCTAGTTAGCTAACAAGCTAACGGCAGCAGGAGTCACTGAGCTAGTTATGTCACAAGCTAACAGCAGCAGAAGTCAGGGAGCTAGTTATCTCACAAGCTAACTGTAGCAGGAGTGACAAAGCTAATTATGTCACAAGCTAACGGCAGCTGAAGTCACTGAGCTAGTTAGCTGACAAGCTAACAGCAGCAGGAGTCACTGAGCTAGTTGGCTTACAAACTAACGGCAGCAGGAGTCACTGAGCGAGTTATCTCAGAAGCTAACAGAAGCAGGAGTCACTGAGCTAGTTATGTCACAAGCTAACAGCAGCTGAAGTCACTGAGCTAGTTAGCTGACAAGCTAACAGCAACAGGAGTCACTGAGCTAGTTGGCTTACTAACTAATGGCAGCAGGAGTCACTGAGCTAGTTAGCTGACAAGCTAACAGCAACAGGAGTCACTGAGCTAGTTGGCTTACAAACTAATGGCAGCAGGAGTCACTGAGCTAGTTATCTCACAAGCTAACAGCAGAAGAAGTCACTGAGCTAGTTGGCTTACAAACTAACGGCAGCAGGAGTAACAGAGCTAGTTATCTCACAAGCTAACGGCAGAAGAAGTCACTGAGCTAGTTGGCTCACAAGCTAACGGCAGCAGGAGTCACGGAGCTAGTTAGCTCACAAGCTAACGGCAGCAGGAGTCACGGAGCTAGGTATCTCACAAGCTAACGGCAGCAGGAGTCACTGAGCTAGTTAGCTAACAAGCTAACGGCAGCAGGAGTCACTGAGCTAGTTATGTCACAAGCTAACAGCAGCAGAAGTCAGGGAGCTAGGTATCTCACAAGCTAACTGTAGCAGGAGTGACGAAGCTAATTATGTCACAAGCCAACGGCAGCTGAAGTCACTGAGCTAGTTAGCTGACAAGCTAACAGCAGCAGGAGTCACTGAGCTAGTTGGCTTACAAACTAACGGCAGCAGGAGTCACTGAGCTAGTTATCTCACAAGCTAACAGCAGAAGAAGTCACTGAGCTAGTTGTCTCACAAGCTAACGGCAGCAGGAGTCACGGAGCTAGTTATCTCACAAGCTAACGGCAGCAGGCGTCACTGAGCTAGTTAGCTCACAAGCTAACAGCAGCAGGAGTGACGAAGCTAGTTAGCTCATGAGCTAACAGCAGCAGGAGTGACAGAGCTATTTAGCTTATGAGCTAACGGAAGCAGGAGTCACTGACCTAGTTATCTCATAAGCTAACAGTAGCAGGAGTCACTGAGCTAGTTATGTCACAAGCTAACAGCAGCAGAAGTCACGGAGCTAGTTATCTCACAAGCTAACAGTAGCAGGAGTGACGAAGCTAATTATCTCACAAGCTAATGGCAGCTGAAGTCACTGAGCTAGTTAGCTGACAAGCTAACAGCAACAGGAGTCACTGAGCTAGTTGGCTTACAAACTAATGGCAGCAGGAGTCACTGAGCTAGTTATCTCACAAGCTAAGAGCAGCAGGAGTCACTGAGCTAGTTATCTCACAAGCTAATGGCAGCAGGAGTCACTGAGCTAGTTATCTCACAAGCTAAGAGCAGCAGGAGTCACTGAGCTACTTATCTCACAAGCTAACAGCAGCAGGAGTCACGGAGCTAGGTAAATCACAAGCTAACGGCAGCAGGAGTCACTGAGCTAGTTAGCTTACAAGCTAACTGCAGCTGAAGTCACTGAGCTAGTTATCTCACAAGGTAACAGCAGCAGGAGTCACTGAGCTAGTTAGCTCACATGCTAACGGCAGCAGGAGTCACGGAGCTAGGTATCTCACAAGCTAATGGCAGCAGGAGTCACTGAGCCAGTTATGTCACAAGCTAACAGCAGCAGAAGTCAGGGAGCTAGTTATCTCACAAGCTAACTGTAGCAGGAGTGACGAAGCTAATTATGTCACAAGCTAACGGCAGCTGAAGTCACTGAGCTAGTTAGCTGACAAGCTAACAGCAGCAGGAGTCACTGAGCTAGTTGGCTTACAAACTAACGGCAGCAGGAGTCACTGAGCTAGTTATCTCACAAGCTAACAGCAGAAGAAGTCACTGAGCTAGTTGGCTTACAAACTAACGGCAGCAGGAGTCACTGAGCGAGTTATCTCAGAAGCTAACAGTAGCAGGAGTCACTGAGCTAGTTATGTCACAAGCTAACAGCAGCTGAAGTCACTGAGCTAGTTAGCTGACAAGCTAACAGCAACAGGAGTCACTGAGCTAGTTGGCTTACAAACTAATGGCAGCAGGAGTCACTGAGCTAGTTATCTCACAAGCTAACAGCAGAAGAAGTCACTGAGCTAGTTGGCTTACAAACTAACGGCAGCAGGAGTAACAGAGCTAGTTATCTCACAAGCTAACGGCAGAAGAAGTCACTGAGCTAGTTGGCTCACAAGCTAACGGCAGCAGGAGTCACGGAGCTAGTTAGCTCACAAGCTAACGGCAGCAGGAGTCACGGAGCTAGGTATCTCACAAGCTAACGGCAGCAGGAGTCACTGAGCTAGTTAGCTAACAAGCTAACGGCAGTAGGAGTCACTGAGCTAGTTATGTCACAAGCTAACAGCAGCAGAAGTCAGGGAGCTAGTTATCTCACAAGCTAACTGTAGCAGGAGTGACGAAGCTAATTATGTCACAAGCTAACGGCAGCTGAAGTCACTGAGCTAGTTAGCTGACAAGCTAACAGCAGCAGGAGTCACTGAGCTAGTTGGCTTACAAACTAACGGCAGCAGGAGTCACTGAGCGAGTTATCTCAGAAGCTAACAGTAGCAGGAGTCACTGAGCTAGTTATGTCACAAGCTAACAGCAGCTGAAGTCACTGAGCTAGTTAGCTGACAAGCTAACAGCAACAAGAGTCACTGAGCTAGTTGGCTTACAAACTAATGGCAGCAGGAGTAACAGAGCTAGTTATCTCACAAGCTAACGGCAGAAGAAGTCACTGAGCTAGTTGGCTCACAAGCTAACAGCAGCAGAAGTCAGGGAGCTAGTTATCTCACAAGCTAACTGTAGCAGGAGTGACGAAGCTAATTATGTCACAAGCTAACGGCAGCTGAAGTCACTGAGCTAGTTAGCTGACAAGCTAACAGCAGCAGGAGTCACTGAGCTAGTTGGCTTACAAACTAACGGCAGCAGGAGTCACTGAGCTAGTTATCTCACAAGCTAACAGCAGAAGAAGTCACTGAGCTAGTTGGCTTACAAACTAACGGCAGCAGGAGTCACGGAGCTAGTTATCTCACAAGCTAACAGTAGCAGGAGTGACGAAGCTAATTATCTCACAAGCTAATGGCAGCTGAAGTCACTGAGCTAGTTAGCTGACAAGCTAACAGCAACAGGAGTCACTGAGCTAGTTGGCTTACAAACTAATGGCAGCAGGAGTCACTGAGCTAGTTATCTCACAAGCTGACAGCAGAAGAAGTCACTGAGCTAGTTGGCTTACAAACTAACGGCAGCAGGAGTAACAGAGCTAGTTATCTCACAAGCTAACGGCAGAAGAAGTCACTGAGCTAGTTGGCTTACAAACTAATGGCAGCAGGAGTCACTGAGCTAGTTATCTCAGAAGCTAACAGAAGCAGGAGTCACTGAGCTAGTTATCTCACAAGCTAACGGCAGCAGGAGTCAGGGAGCTAGTTATCTCACAAGCTAATGGCAGCGGGAGTCACAGAGCTAGATATCTCATAAGCTAACGGCAGCAGGATTCACGGAGCAAGTTATCTCACAAGCTAATGGCAGCAGGAGTCACTGAGCTAGTTGTCTCACAAGCTAACGGCAGCAGGAGTCACGGAGCTAGTTATCTCACAAGCTAACGGCAGCAGGCGTCACTGAGCTAGTTAGCTAACAAGCTAACAGCAGCAGGAGTGACGGAGCTACTTAGCTCATGAGCTAACAGCAGCAGGAGTGACAGAGCTATTTAGCTTATGAGCTAACGGAAGCAGGAGTCACTGAGCTAGTTATCTCACAAGCTAACAGCAGCAGGAGTCACGGAGCTAGTTATCTCACAAGCTAACGGCAGCAGGAGTCACTGAGCTAGTTATCTCACAAGTTAACAGCAGCAGGAGTCACTGAGCTAGTTAGCTTACAAACTAACGGCAGCAGGCGTCACTGAGCTAGTTAGCTTAGAAACTAACGGCAGCAGGAGTCACTGAGCTAGTTAGCTCACAAGCTAACAGCAGCAGGAGTGACGGAGCTAGTTAGCTCATGAGCTCACAGAAGCAGGAGTCACTGAGCTAGTTATCTCACAAGCTAACGGCAGCAGGAGTCAGGGAGCTAGTTATCTCACAAGCTAATGGCAGCGGGAGTCACAGAGCTAGATATCTCATAAGCTAACGGCAGCAAGAGTCACTGAGCTAGTTATCTCACAAGCTAACGGAAGCAGGAGTCACTGAGCTAGTTAGCTCACAAGCTAACGGCAGCAGGATTCACGGAGCAAGTTATCTCACAAGCTAATGGCAGCAGGAGTCACTGAGCTAGTTGTCTCACAAGCTAACAGAAGCAGGAGTCACTGAGCTAGTTATCTCACAAGCTAACGGCAGCAGGAGTCAGGGAGCTAGTTATCTCACAAGCTAATGGCAGCGGGAGTCACAGAGCTAGATATCTCATAAGCTAACGGCAGCAAGAGTCACTGAGCTAGTTATCTCACAAGCTAACGGAAGCAGGAGTCACTGAGCTAGTTAGCTCACAAGCTAACGGCAGCAGGATTCACGGAGCAAGTTATCTCACAAGCTAATGGCAGCAGGAGTCACTGAGCTAGTTGTCTCACAAGCTAACGGCAGCAGGAGTCACGGAGCTAGTTATCTCACAAGCTAACGGCAGCAGGCGTCACTGAGCTAGTTAGCTCACAAGCTAACAGCAGCAGGAGTGACGAAGCTAGTTAGCTCATGAGCTAACAGCAGCAGGAGTGACAGAGCTATTTAGCTTATGAGCTAACGGAAGCAGGAGTCACTGACCTAGTTATCTCATAAGCTAACAGTAGCAGGAGTCACTGAGCTAGTTATGTCACAAGCTAACAGCAGCAGAAGTCACGGAGCTAGTTATCTCACAAGCTAACAGTAGCAGGAGTGACGAAGCTAATTATCTCACAAGCCAATGGCAGCTGAAGTCACTGAGCTAGTTAGCTGACAAGCTAACAGCAACAGGAGTCACTGAGCTAGTTGGCTTACAAACTAATGGCAGCAGGAGTCACTGAGCTAGTTATCTCACAAGCTAAGAGCAGCAGGAGTCACTGAGCTAGTTATCTCACAAGCTAATGGCAGCAGGAGTCACTGAGCTAGTTATCTCACAAGCTAAGAGCAGCAGGAGTCACTGAGCTACTTATCTCACAAGCTAACAGCAGCAGGAGTCACGGAGCTAGGTAAATCACAAGCTAACGGCAGCAGGAGTCACTGAGCTAGATAGCTTACAAGCTAACTGCAGCTGAAGTCACTGAGCTAGTTATCTCACAAGGTAACAGCAGCAGGAGTCACTGAGCTAGTTAGCTCACAAGCTAACGGCAGCAGGAGTCACTGAGCTAGTTAGCTCACAAGCTAACGGCAGCAGGAGTCACGGAGCTAGGTATCTCACAAGCTAACGGCAGCAGGAGTCACTGAGCCAGTTAGCTAACAAGCTAACGGCAGCATGAGTCACAAAGCTAGTTATCTCACAAGCTAACAGCAGCAGGAGTCACTGAGCTAGTTATGTCACAAGCTAACAGCAGCAGAAGTCACTGAGCTAGTTAGCTCACAAGCTAACGGCAGCAGGAGTCACGGAGCTAGGTATCTCACAAGCTAACGGCAGCAGGAGTCACTGAGCCAGTTAGCTAACAAGCTAACGGCAGCATGAGTCACAAAGCTAGTTATCTCACAAGCTAACAGCAGCAGGAGTCACTGAGCTAGTTATGTCACAAGCTAACAGCAGCAGAAGTCAGGGAGCTAGTTATCTCACAAGCTAACTGTAGCAGGAGTGACGAAGCTAATTATGTCACAAGCTAACGGCAGCAGGAGTCACTGAGCTAGTTATCTCACAAGCTAACAGCAGAAGAAGTCACTGAGCTAGTTGGCTTACAAAACTAACGGCAGCAGGAGTAACAGAGCTAGTTATCTCACAAGCTAACGGCAGAAGAAGTCACTGAGCTAGTTGGCTCACAAGCTAACGGCAGCAGGAGTCACGGAGCTAGTTAGCTCACAAGCTAACGGCAGCAGGAGTCACGGAGCTAGGTATCTCACAAGCTAACGGCAGCAGGAGTCACTGAGCTAGTTAGCTAACAAGCTAACGGCAGCAGGAGTCACTGAGCTAGTTATGTCACAAGCTAACAGCAGCAGAAGTCAGGGAGCTAGTTATCTCACAAGCTAACTGTAGCAGGAGTGACGAAGCTAATTATGTCACAAGCTAACGGCAGCTGAAGTCACTGAGCTAGTTAGCTGACAAGCTAACAGCAGCAGGAGTCACTGAGCTAGTTGGCTTACAAACTAACGGCAGCAGGAGTCACTGAGCGAGTTATCTCAGAAGCTAACAGAAGCAGGAGTCACTGAGCTAGTTATGTCACAAGCTAACAGCAGCTGAAGTCACTGAGCTAGTTAGCTGACAAGCTAACAGCAACAGGAGTCACTGAGCTAGTTGGCTTACAAACTAATGGCAGCAGGAGTCACTGAGCTAGTTATCTCACAAGCTAACAGCAGAAGAAGTCACTGAGCTAGTTGGCTTACAAACTAACGGCAGCAGGAGTAACAGAGCTAGTTATCTCACAAGATAACGGCAGAAGAAGTCACTGAGCTAGTTGGCTCACAAGCTAACGGCAGCAGGAGTCACGGAGCTAGTTAGCTCACAAGCTAACGGCAGCAGGAGTCACGGAGCTAGGTATCTCACAAGCTAACGGCAGCAGGAGTCACTGAGCTAGTTAGCTAACAAGCTAACGGCAGCAGGAGTCACTGAGCTAGTTATGTCACAAGCTAACAGCAGCAGAAGTCAGGGAGCTAGTTATCTCACAAGCTAACTGTAGCAGGAGTGACGAAGCTAATTATGTCACAAGCCAACGGCAGCTGAAGTCACTGAGCTAGTTAGCTGACAAGCTAACAGCAGCAGGAGTCACTGAGCTAGTTGGCTTACAAACTAACGGCAGCAGGAGTCACTGAGCTAGTTATCTCACAAGCTAACAGCAGAAGAAGTCACTGAGCTAGTTGTCTCACAAGCTAACGGCAGCAGGAGTCACGGAGCTAGTTATCTCACAAGCTAACGGCAGCAGGCGTCACTGAGCTAGTTAGCTCACAAGCTAACAGCAGCAGGAGTGACGAAGCTAGTTAGCTCATGAGCTAACAGCAGCAGGAGTGACAGAGCTATTTAGCTTATGAGCTAACGGAAGCAGGAGTCACTGACCTAGTTATCTCATAAGCTAACAGTAGCAGGAGTCACTGAGCTAGTTATGTCACAAGCTAACAGCAGCAGAAGTCACGGAGCTAGTTATCTCACAAGCTAACAGTAGCAGGAGTGACGAAGCTAATTATCTCACAAGCTAATGGCAGCTGAAGTCACTGAGCTAGTTAGCTGACAAGCTAACAGCAACAGGAGTCACTGAGCTAGTTGGCTTACAAACTAATGGCAGCAGGAGTCACTGAGCTAGTTATCTCACAAGCTAAGAGCAGCAGGAGTCACTGAGCTAGTTATCTCAGAAGCTAATGGCAGCAGGAGTCACTGAGCTAGTTATCTCACAAGCTAAGAGCAGCAGGAGTCACTGAGCTACTTATCTCACAAGCTAACAGCAGCAGGAGTCACGGAGCTAGGTAAATCACAAGCTAACGGCAGCAGGAGTCACTGAGCTAGTTAGCTTACAAGCTAACTGCAGCTGAAGTCACTGAGCTAGTTATCTCACAAGGTAACAGCAGCAGGAGTCACTGAGCTAGTTAGCTCACAAGCTAACGGCAGCAGGAGTCACTGAGCTAGTTAGCTCACAAGCTAACGGCAGCAGGAGTCACGGAGCTAGGTATCTCACAAGCTAATGGCAGCAGGAGTCACTGAGCCAGTTATGTCACAAGCTAACAGCAGCAGAAGTCAGGGAGCTAGTTATCTCACAAGCTAACTGTAGCAGGAGTGACGAAGCTAATTATGTCACAAGCTAACGGCAGCTGAAGTCACTGAGCTAGTTAGCTGAACAGCTAACAGCAGCAGGAGTCACTGAGCTAGTTGGCTTACAAACTAACGGCAGCAGGAGTCACTGAGCTAGTTATCTCACAAGCTAACAGCAGAAGAAGTCACTGAGCTAGTTGGCTTACAAACTAACGGCAGCAGGAGTCACTGAGCGAGTTATCTCAGAAGCTAACAGTAGCAGGAGTCACTGAGCTAGTTATGTCACAAGCTAACAGCAGCTGAAGTCACTGAGCTAGTTAGCTGACAAGCTAACAGCAACAGGAGTCACTGAGCTAGTTGGCTTACAAACTAATGGCAGCAGGAGTCACTGAGCTAGTTATCTCACAAGCTAACAGCAGAAGAAGTCACTGAGCTAGTTGGCTTACAAACTAACGGCAGCAGGAGTAACAGAGCTAGTTATCTCACAAGCTAATGGCAGAAGAAGTCACTGAGCTAGTTGGCTCACAAGCTAACGGCAGCAGGAGTCACGGAGCTAGTTAGCTCACAAGCTAACGGCAGCAGGAGTCACGGAGCTAGGTATCTCACAAGCTAACGGCAGCAGGAGTCACTGAGCTAGTTAGCTAACAAGCTAACGGCAGCAGGAGTCACTGAGCTAGTTAGCTAACAAGCTAACAGCAGCAGGAGTCACTGAGCTAGTTGGCTTACAAACTAACGGCAGCAGGAGTCACTGAGCTAGTTATCTCACAAGCTAACAGCAGAAGAAGTCACTGAGCTAGTTGGCTTACAAACTAACGGCAGCAGGAGTCACTGAGCGAGTTATCTCAGAAGCTAACAGTAGCAGGAGTCACTGAGCTAGTTATGTCACAAGCTAACAGCAGCTGAAGTCACTGAGCTAGTTAGCTGACAAGCTAACAGCAACAGGAGTCACTGAGCTAGTTATCTCACAAGCTAACAGCAGAAGAAGTCACTGAGCTAGTTGGCTTACAAACTAACGGCAGCAGGAGTCACTGAGCGAGTTATCTCACAAGCTAACAGCAGCAGAAGTCAGGGAGCTAGTTATCTCACAAGCTAACTGTAGCAGGAGTGACGAAGCTAATTATGTCACAAGCTAACGGCAGCTGAAGTCACTGAGCTAGTTAGCTGACAAGCTAACAGCAGCAGGAGTCACTGAGCTAGTTGGCTTACAAACTAACGGCAGCAGGAGTCACTGAGCGAGTTATCTCAGAAGCTAACAGTAGCAGGAGTCACTGAGCTAGTTATGTCACAAGCTAACAGCAGCTGAAGTCACTGAGCTAGTTAGCTGACAAGCTAACAGCAACAGGAGTCACTGAGCTAGTTGGCTTACAAACTAATGGCAGCAGGAGTAACAGAGCTAGTTATCTCACAAGCTAACGGCAGAAGAAGTCACTGAGCTAGTTGGCTCACAAGCTAACAGCAGCAGAAGTCAGGGAGCTAGTTATCTCACAAGCTAACTGTAGCAGGAGTGACGAAGCTAATTATGTCACAAGCTAACGGCAGCTGAAGTCACTGAGCTAGTTAGCTGACAAGCTAACAGCAGCAGGAGTCACTGAGCTAGTTGGCTTACAAACTAACGGCAGCAGGAGTCACTGAGCTAGTTATCTCACAAGCTAACAGCAGAAGAAGTCACTGAGCTAGTTGGCTTACAAACTAACGGCAGCAGGAGTAACAGAACTAGTTATCTCACAAGCTAACGGCAGAAGAAGTCACTGAGCTAGTTGGCTTACAAACTAATGGCAGCAGGAGTCACTGAGCTAGTTATCTCAGAAGCTAACAGAAGCAGGAGTCACTGAGCTAGTTATCTCACAAGCTAACGGCAGCAGGAGTCAGGGAGCTAGTTATCTCACAAGCTAATGGCAGCGGGAGTCACAGAGCTAGATATCTCATAAGCTAACGGCAGCAAGAGTCACTGAGCTAGTTATCTCACAAGCTAACGGAAGAAGGAGTCACTGAGCTAGTTAGCTCACAAGCTAACGGCAGCAGGATTCACGGAGCAAGTTATCTCACAAGCTAATGGCAGCAGGAGTCACTGAGCTAGTTGTCTCACAAGCTAAGGGCAGCAGGAGTCACGGAGCTAGTTATCTCACAAGCTAACGGCAGCAGGCGTCACTGAGCTAGTTAGCTCACAAGCTAACAGCAGCAGGAGTGACGGAGCTAGTTAGCTCATGAGCTAACAGCAGCAGGAGTGACAGAGCTATTTAGCTTATGAGCTAACGGAAGCAGGAGTCACTGAGCTAGTTATCTCACAAGCTAACAGCAGCAGGAGTCACGGAGCTAGTTATCTCACAAGCTAACGGCAGCAGGAGTCACTGAGCTAGTTATCTCACAAGTTAACAGCAGCAGGAGTCACTGAGCTAGTTAGCTTACAAACTAACGGCAGCAGGCGTCACTGAGCTAGTTAGCTTAGAAACTAACGGCAGCAGGAGTCACTGAGCTAGTTAGCTCACAAGCTAACAGCAGCAGGAGTGACGGAGCTAGTTAGCTCATGAGCTAACAGAAGCAGGAGTCACTGAGCTAGTTATCTCACAAGCTAACGGCAGCAGGAGTCAGGGAGCTAGTTATCTCACAAGCTAATGGCAGCGGGAGTCACAGAGCTAGATATCTCATAAGGTAACGGCAGCAAGAGTCACTGAGCTAGTTATCTCACAAGCTAACGGAAGCAGGAGTCACTGAGCTAGTTAGCTCACAAGCTAACGGCAGCAGGATTCACGGAGCAAGTTATCTCACAAGCTAATGGCAGCAGGAGTCACTGAGCTAGTTGTCTCACAAGCTAACGGCAGCAGGAGTCACGGAGCTAGTTATCTCACAAGCTAACGGCAGCAGGCGTCACTGAGCTAGTTAGCTCACAAGCTAACAGCAGCAGGAGTGACGAAGCTAGTTAGCTCATGAGCTAACAGCAGCAGGAGTGACAGAGCTATTTAGCTTATGAGCTAACGGAAGCAGGAGTCACTGAGCTAGTTATCTCACAAGCTAATGGCAGCAGGAGTCACTGAGCTAGTTGTCTCACAAGCTAACGGCAGCAGGAGTCACGGAGCTAGTTATCTCACAAGCTAACGGCAGCAGGAGTCACTGAGCTAGTTAGCTCACAGGCTAGTTGTCTCACAAGCTAACAGCTGCAGGAGTGACGGAGCTAGTTAGCTCATGAGCTAACAGCAGCAGGAGTGACGGAGCTATTTAGCTCACAAGCTAACGGCAGCAGGAGTCACGGAGCTAGTTATCTCTCAAGCTAACAGCAGCAGGAGTCACTGACCTAGTTAGCTCACAATCTAGTTGTCTCACAAGCTAACAGCAGCAGGAGTCACTGAGCTAGTTAGCTCACGAGCTAACAGCAGCAGGAGTGACGGAGCTATTTAGCTCATGAGCTAACGGCAGCAGGAGTCACGGAGCTAGTTATCTCACAAGCTAACAGCAGCACGGAGCTAGTTATCTCACAAGCTAACAGCAGCAGGAGTCACTGAGCTAGTTATCTCACAAGCTAACGGCAGCAGGATTCACGGAGCTAGTTATCTCACAAGCTAACAGCAGCAGGAGTCACTGAGCTAGTTATCTCACAAGCTAACAGCAGCAGGAGTCTGAGCTAGTTATCTCACAAGCTAGTTATCTCACAAGCTAACAGCAGCAGGAGTCACTGAGCTAGTTATCTCACAAGCTAACGGCAGCAGGAGTCACTGAGCTAGTTAGCTCACAAGCTAACGGCAGCAGGAGTCACTGAGCTAGTTATCTCACAAGCTAACGGCAGCGGGAGTCACTGAGCTAGTTATCGCATAAGCTAACGGCAGCAGGAGTCACTGAGCTAG
The DNA here is from genome assembly GCF_023375975.1 of Astyanax mexicanus. NCBI lineage: Eukaryota > Metazoa > Chordata > Actinopteri > Characiformes > Acestrorhamphidae > Astyanax > Astyanax mexicanus. The sequence continues at coordinate 25,811,754 of NC_064411.1, forward strand.
TTATCTCAAAAGCTAACAGCAGCAGGAGACACTGAGCTAGTTATCTCACAAGCTAACAGCAGCAGGTGTCACTGAGCTAGTTAGCTTACAAACTACTGGCAGCAGGCGTCACTGAGCTAGTTAGCTTACAAACTAACGGCAGCAGGAGTCACTGAGCTAGTTAGCTTACAAACTAACGGCAGCAGGAGTCACTGAGCTAGTTATCTCATGAGCTAACAGCAGCAGGAGTGACGGAGCTAGTTAGCTCATGAGCTAACGGCAGCAGGAGTGACAGAGCTAGTTATCTCACAAGCTAACGGCAGCAGGAGTGACAAAGCTAATTATCTCACAAGCTAACGGCAGCAGGAGCCACGGAGCTAGTTATCTCACAAGGTAACAGCAGCAGGAGTCACGGAGCTAGTTGTCTCACAAGCTAACAGCAGCGGGAGTCACAGAGCTAGTTATCTCAGAAGCTAACAGCAGCAGAAGTCACTGAGCTAGTTAGCTCACAAGCTAAGAGCAGCAGGAGTCACTGAGCTAGTTATCTCACAAGCTAATGGCAGCAGGAGTCACTGAGCTAGTTATCTCACAAGCTAACAGCAGCAGGAGTCACTGAGCTACTTATCTCACAAGCTAACAGCAGCAGGAGTCACAGAGCTAGGTATCTCACAAGCTAACGGCAGCAGGAGTCACTGAGCTAGTTAGCTTACAAGCTAACGGCAGCTGAAGTCACTGAGCTAGTTATCTCACAAGGTAACAGCAGCAGGAGTCACTGAGCTAGTTAGCTCACAAGCTAACGGCAGCAGGAGTCACCGAGCTAGGTATCTCACAAGCTAACGGCAGCAGGAGTCACTGAGCTAGTTAGCTAACAAGCTAACGGCAGCATGAGTCACAAAGCTAGTTATCTCACAAGCTAACAGCAGCAGGAGTCACTGAGCTAGTTATGTCACAAGCTAACAGCAGCAGAAGTCAGGGAGCTAGTTATCTCACAAGCTAACTGTAGCAGGAGTGACGAAGCTAATTATGTCACAAGCTAACGGCAGCTGAAGTCACTGAGCTAGTTAGCTGACAAGCTAACAGCAGCAGGAGTCACTGAGCTAGTTGGCTTACAAACTAACGGCAGCAGGAGTCACTGAGCTAGTTATCTCACAAGCTAACAGCAGAAGAAGTCACTGAGCTAGTTGGCTTACAAACTAACGGCAGCAGGAGTCACTGAGCTAGTTATCTCAAAAGCTAACAGTAGCAGGAGTCACTGAGCTAGTTATGTCACAAGCTAACAGCAGCAGAAGTCACGGAGCTAGTTATCTCACAAGCTAACAGTAGCAGGAGTGACGAAGCTAATTATCTCACAAGCTAATGGCAGCTGAAGTCACTGAGCTAGTTAGCTGACAAGCTAACAGCAACAGGAGTCACTGAGCTAGTTGGCTTACAAACTAATGGCAGCAGGAGTCACTGAGCTAGTTATCTCACAAGCTAACAGCAGAAGAAGTCACTGAGCTAGTTGGCTTACAAACTAACGGCAGCAGGAGTAACAGAGCTAGTTATCTCACAAGCTAACGGCAGAAGAAGTCACTGAGCTAGTTATCTCACAAGCTAACGGCAGCAGGAGTCACTGAGCTAGTTAGCTCACAAGCTAACGGCAGCAGGAGTCACTGAGCTAGTTATCTCACAAGCTAACGGCAGCGGGAGTCACTGAGCTATTTATCGCATAAGCTAACGGCAGCAGGAGTCACTGAGCTAGTTATCTCACAAGCTAATGGCAGCGGGAGTCACGGAGCTAGTTATCTCACAAGCTAATGGCAGCGGGAGTCACAGAGCTAGTTATCTCACAAGCTAACAGCAGCAGGAGTCACTGAGCTAGTTATCTCACAAGCTAACGGAAGCAGGAGTCACTGAGCTAGTTATCTCACAAGCTAACAGCAGCAGGAGTCACTGAGCTAGTTATCTCACAAGTTAACGGCAGCAGGAGTCACAGAGCTAGTTAGCTCACAAGCTAACAGCAGCAGGAGTCACTGAGCTAGTTAGCTCATGAGCTAACAGCAGCAGGAGTGACGGAGCTATTTAGCTCATGAGCTAACGGCAGTAGGAGTCACGGAGCTAGTTATCTCACAAGCTAACAGCAGCAGGAGTCACTGAGCTAGTTAGCTCACAAGGTAACGGCAGCAGGAGTCACTGAGCTAGTTATCTCACAAGCTAACGGCAGCGGGAGTCACTAAACTAGTTATCGCATAAGTTAACGGCAGGAGGCACAGAGCTAGTTAGCTCACAAGCTAACAGCAGCAGGAGTCACTGAGCTAGTTAGCTCATGAGCTAACAGCAGCAGGAGTGACGGAGCTATTTAGGTCATGAGCTATTGGCATGCAGGAGTCACGGAGCTAGTTATCTCACAAGCTAACAGCAGCAGGAGTCACTGAGCTAGTTAGCTCACAAGCTAACGGCAGCAGGAGTCACTGAGCTAGTTATCTCACAAGCTAACGGCAGCGGGAGTCACTGAGCTAGTTATCGCATAAGCTAATGGCAGCGGGAGTCACGGAGCTAGTTATCTCACAAGCTAATGGCAGCGGGAGTCACAGAGCTAGTTATCTCACAAGCTAACAGCAGCAGGAGTCACTGAGCTAGTTATCTCACAAGCTAACGGAAGCAGGATTCACGGAGCAAGTTATCTCACAAGCTAACGGCAGCAGGAGTCACTGAGCTAGTTGTCTCACAAGCTAACGGCAGCAGGAGTCATGGAGCTAGTTATCTCACAAGCTAACAGCAGCAGACGTCACTGAGCTAGTTAGCTTACAAACTAACGGCAGCAGGAATCACTGAGCTAGTTAGCTCACAAGCTAACAGCAGCAGGAGTAACGGAGCTAGTTAGCTCATGTGCTAACAGCAGCAGGCGTTACGGAGCTATTTAGCTCATGAGCTAACAGAAGCAGGAGTCACTGAGCTAGTTATCTCACAAGCTAACGGCAGCAGGATTCACGGAGCAAGTTATCTCACAAGCTAACGGCAGCAGGAGTCACTGAGCTAGTTGTCTCAGAAGCTAACAGCAGCAGGAGTCACTGAGCTAGTTAGCTCACGAGCTAACAGCAGCAGGAGTGACGGCGCTAGTTAGCTCATGAGCTAACAGCAGCAGGAGTGACGGAGCTATTTAGCTCATGAGCTAACGGCAGCAGGAGTCACAGAGCTAGTTATCTCACAAGCTAACAGCAGCAGGAGTCACTGAGCTAGTTATCTCACAAGCTAACGGCAGCAGGATTCACAGAGCTAGTTAGCTCACAAGCTAACAGCAGCAGGAGTCACTGAGCTAGTTATCTCACAAGTTAACGGCAGCAGGAGTCACGGAGCTAGTTATCTCACAAGCTAACAGCAGCAGGAGTCACTGAGCTAGTTATCTCACAAGTTAACGGCAGCAGGAGTCACAGAGCTAGTTAGCTCACAAGCTAACAGCAGCAGGAGTCACTGAGCTAGTTAGCTCACAAGCTAACAGCAGCAGGAGTTAGCACCATATACTAAGTCATGAGCACCACATATTAAGTTGTGAGCACCACTTACTAAGTCGTGAGCACCACATACTAAGTCGTGAGCACCACATACTAAGTCATGAGCACCACTTACTAAGTCGTGAGCACCACATACTAAATCGTAAGCTCCAGATAATGGTACCTAGCAAGCTATAGTTTAAACTGGCATATGTTCCACAGTGTAATGTGATTAACTAGCTAGGTTAGCTAATATTATCTATATTTCAGTGGGGAATGTTATAGCTAACGTTTGCTAGGTTAGCTAATGGTAACTACTTTATTTCAGTGGGGAACGTTTTAGGTAACATTAGCTAGGTTAGCTAATGGTAACTACTTTATTTCAGTGAGAAATGTTTTAGCTAACGTTAGCCAGGTTAGCTAATGGTAACCACTTTATTTCAGTGGGGAATGTTTTAGGTAACGTTAGCCAGGTTAGCTAATGGTAACTACTTTATTTCAGTGGGGAATGTTTTAGCTAATGTTAGCTAGTTAAGCTAATGGTAACTACTTTATTTTAGTGGGGAATGTTTTAGCTAATGTTAGCTAGGTTAGCTAATGGTAACTACTTTATTTCAGTGGGGAATGTTTTAGGTAACGTTAGCCAGGTTAGCTAAATTACATCACTCAAAATGTAATTTGTAACATAATCAGTTACATTACTTCAAGTGAGTAACGTAATCTGATTACTTTGGATTACTTACAATATTGTCGTTTTTTTTAAGCCTGAATAAATGTAGCAACCCAGGGCCGGAGTGGGTTTCATGCCCAAATCCAGCCCATTTTTTCCATGGAGCAGGAATTTGAATAAATAAAACAGCAGCTAGATCTTACAATGCCCTTTTATTGCATATAGGTACAAGTACATGTTGGTTAACAGAACACCCTTCACTTAAACATGTTTCATTTAAATTTAAATCAGATAAAGATTTAAAAGTAAAAAAAAAAAATATTTTATGAATTAATATTACTTACTATTAATATTACCTCATCCGTGTGTTTAAAGATGTGCAGGTGGATTAATTTGGGGCTGCGTGATGTTCAGTCTCTCAGCCTGCCAGTCAGACAGTGTCAGCATATAAATCAGGTGCGTTTTCGTACAGGACAAACCATTCAAACATGCGGATGAGCTCTCAGCACCCGATAAAACAAATCACACAGTGTCTGTCTGGCTTAAAATAATTAGATACAGTTATTAAATGAATAAATCAACATTCATTTAAAAGACCAGGGAGACGTTCTGTATGCGAACAAGCTTAAAGCTAATAAGCTAATAACAACATTTAATAAAAACAGAAAAATAGATATGAAATAGGAAAGTAGGAAAATGGAAAATAGGAAAATGGAAAATAACAAACTAAACTAAGCTCAAAATGCTAAAAGAAATATAATCCAACCAATTCTAAAAGATCAAAACGAAATATTGAACACTCAAATGCTACGAACCACTAGCTTCCCCCTTGGCCCAAACCCAATGTCTAGAGGAGTTAACGGTGGGTTAGCTAGGATCCCTAGCCTGGTGACTATGTGTTGCTGTTACCCAATGTGAAAGTAGGGTGTATGAGACTAAGGTGAGTGCGTAGGAACTGGGGAAGTTCTCTCATCTTACCTGAAAATCCTTGAAAAGCCCAAGCACTGACTCCATAGCCGGCCAGCCCCAGTAGGCATAGAGTTCAAAAGGGTAGGTAACAAAGAAAACAAAAACGGCCACAGCTTATAGTTTGGTAGGAGAGGGATTCACCACCTTCTTAGGTCCACCATCTTGATACCACCTCCCAGGACTCACTCCTGCACCAGGCCTCGATCCCATACCAGAGGCCTTCCTTTTACAGATTCCACTTCAGGATCTCAAGAAGAGAGAGACCCCCCCCAGTGGCTGGAGTGTATATTGTGGAAGTGTAGTGTCTAGTCTTAATGCACCTAACTAATTCCTAACATCCCTCCCCCCATCAAAAAAAAAAAAAAATCAAAACAAATAATCCTACCCATTTTTTATTTTTTTGTTATATACTTTTTTTGTTTATTTTGTTAGGAGTCATGCATCCACCTCCTCCTAAATGCAATAAAACATTAAATATCTAGAAGTCTACTATAATATTTTACAACCTCTAAACATATCAACTTGATCACCAAAACCAACAAAATCTTGTACTAATCATGCTCTTGACAAACCGTCTGCAATTACATTGTCTTTTCCAGGTACATGTTTAATCACCAGACTGTAAGGCTGGAGCACAAGGCTCCATCGAAACACTCTCTGGTTTGACAGTCTGAATTTGGACAAAAATGTGAGTGGGTTGTGATCCGTATAGACCACCACATCCCCACCACCACTAGAAAGATACACTTCAAAATGCTGCACAGCTAGCACCAAAGCCAATGCTTCTTTCTCAACTGTGGAATAGGCCCTCTGATGCCTATTTAACTTTTTGGAGAAGTAGGCCACAGGTTTATCCACCCCATTCACATCAGCTTGTAACAGAACAGCTCCTATTCCCACATCACAAGCATCAACTGCTAACTTGAAGGGGCATGAGAAGTCAGGAGCAGCTAAAACTGGTTCACAAGACAAAATGGCCTTAACCTGGTCCAAAGCTTTCTGACAGTCACTTGACCACACAAATTTGACATCCTTTCTCAGCAAATTAGTGAGAGGTTCCGTGACTGCAGCAAAATTAGAAACAAACTTACGATAGAATCCACACATACCTAGAATTCTCATAAGCTGCTTCCGAGTACATGGAGCTGGAATGTCCAAAATAGCTTGCACCTTAGCAGCATGTGGCATCACTGAGCCACATCCCACATGATGTCCAAGATAGGTAACCTGACCTTGAGCAATTTCACATTTCGAAAGGTTGACCACCAAGCCTGCCTTCTGCAACCGGTCAAACAGCTGCCCAATATGACAAATGTGATCAGCCCACGAAGAGCTATACACCACCACATCATCAATATAGGTAACTACATTGTCCAGACCAGAAGTTACACTATTCATCAATCTTTGGAATGTGGCTGGAGCATTCTTTAATCCAAAGGGTAAAGTGAGGCAGCGATACAAAGCATCCGGGGTAACAAAAGCAGCAATCTCCTGTGCACGTTCTGACAATGGCACTTGCCAGTATCCTTTCAACAGATCGAATTTGGACACAAACTGAGCCTTACCTATACGATCCACACAGTCTTCTAACCTTGGTATAGGAAAAGCATCTGTCTTGGATACTGCATTTACCTTACGGTAATCTACACAAAAACGAACTGACCCGTCTGGCTTTGGAATGAGCACAACGGGGGAACTCCAATTGCTCTGACCTACTGCTACCACTCCAATCTGACTCATGTAAGCAAGCTCATTTTTCACTTGAGCCAGTTTACTTGGATTCAACCTATATGGATGTTGCTTTATAGGGAGAGCATCTCCTATCTCTATGTCATGTGTTATCAGTTTAGTACAACCTGGAACATCTTTAAACAACACAAGATGAGTCTGCACCAAAAGTTTAATGTCTGCCCTCTGCTCAACTGAAAGATGACCAAGTAACTCTTCCAACCGCTGTAAGGCAAGCGAGTTTTCCAGCCTAGCTGACAAGCATGACAGGTCCTACAAAATGAAACTACATCTCTATGCATCTTTGGCCAATAGAAGTGACGCAAGACTCTCTCCTGTGTTTTACGAATGCCCACATGACCTGCCATGGGTGCTTCATGCGCTAAGCGCAACACCTCCAACCGAAAACTCTTCGGCAACACAATCTGCTCCACAACACTCCAGTCATCGGCAGCAGGACGATTAGGAGGTCTCCACTTCCGCATAAGTACTCCCTGATATATATAAAAGCCTTCTGCTGACTCCTCGGTCTCCTCCGTGGTACCAGCCCCCTTGCTCAATGAGGCCAACTCAGGGTCTTCATTCTGCTCTCTGACTAAAGTTTCCCTATTAAACTGATCTGCCATGGATAAGCCACCTAGTTTTGCAAAAAACGTGTCTCCTAACTCAATTCCAGACTCCTCCAGTCCCCTTGGTGGAGCTAATCCTGTATGGCGAGACTGAGCACGGGTGACTACACAAGCTGAAAACACCTCAGGATATTCCCTGGCCAAAGCCTCCGTTTCTGGTACCTCACAGGGCATATGACTGACCAAAGGTGTTACAGAAACTTGAACCCCAGCAAGATCATTCCCCAACAACATAGACACTCCGGGAACTGGCAAAGATGGCACTACTGCTACAATAACATAGCCGGTCACCAGGTTAGAGGTCAGGTATACTTTATGCAATGGCATGGTGCCAAACAAACCTCCCACCCCTTGAATCAACACTGACGACTTCTCCGCACTTGAGGCAGGCAAATCAATGACCCCTTGCAACAGCAAGGACTGGACTGCACCTGTGTCCCTCAAAATTCTTATGCTGGTGTCTGGCTCTCCAGAACCAATGGACACAGTACCCAATGAAACAAACCCATCATAAAGAGAAGGTGTGACTTCTGACTCAGGATCCACACAACTAGTAGGCCTCTCTGACCCAATTACAAGTGCCACCGATTTCGAAGTGTCAGTATACGCCACATTTCTGCGCTTTTGCAAAACTGGACAACCAGACTTCATATGGCCAGGTTTCCTGCAATAATGGCAGATTATTTCTCCAGAAGGAGAAGAGGATACAGGTTTTCGAATTTGGCTATAAGATTTAGAGGAAGATGGCCACTCCCTATGACTTTTAGCCTCAACTACTTTGATCTCTGGATTAGTCTTTCTCCAACCACCAAACACTGATCTCTCTTTTACCCTTGACTCCTTATGAGTAAGTTCATAAGTATCTGCCATCATAGCAGCCTTTTTAACCTCTGTAGCGCCATGCTCCTGAATGTATACTTCCAAATGAACAGGTAGACTATTTTTAAACTGTTCCATAAGAACAAGCTGTTTTAAGTCTGCAAAAGTGTAAACTTCACATGCTTTTAGCCATCGTTCAAATACTACCTCTTGCTGCCTAGCTACATCCAGATAAGTTTCCCCTGACTTACGTCTGAGAGAACGAAACCTGTGCCTATAAGTTTCTGGCACAACTTCATAAGCATTCTGCACTGCTGTTTTAACTGTTTCGTACTCCATGGACTGTGCAGAGTTCAGTGCTGCATATGCCTCCTGAGCTTTCCCTTCCAGGACACTCTGAACCAAAATGGTCCAACAATTCTCTGGCCATGCCAATTCAGTAGCAATTTTCTCAAACGCATCAAAAAACACATCCACCTCCTCTTCCTGAAATTTTGGCATTAGGCGGAGACATTTTGATACGTCAAAACGAGTTTCATGTCTACGCTGCTGTTGACTCTCCAGCTGAGAGAGTTTAACCTTTTCTAGGTCTATTTTAGCCAACTCTAGATCCTTCAATCTATCCTTTTCCTTCTCTTTTCTTTCCCTCTCAGCTTGTTCCCTGGCCAATCTTGCTTCAATAACTGAATCACTCAGGCCCAGTGACTAAATAAGAAAATCTACAAGTTCAATTTTCTTCAACTCAGAATCAACATCAATCTCATAATATTCAGCAAGTTGAAGCAACTGAGGCTTCTTCAGCTTTAACCAGTCAGATCTTTGCAGATCATCCTGGACAAACGTTTCAGGATCAAATTGTGACATTTTGACAAGGCCAGCAAAAGACCACAACAGAAACTACCAAAGGCCAGAGGCTATTCAAAGACCAAAAGGTACTACTCTCCGATTTACATGCAATCCCTAGGTAGCAACAGACCACAGAATGCTAAAAGTACCCCACAACTTTAGCACATTTTTCCCCAAAGACATCTAATAGAACTTCTGAAAAAACACCTACCCCACAACTCCCCAAAGTAGGCCACAATTTTCAGCCAATCTTTTGAAACACCTGAAAACAAACAGCAAATTGCAAAAACAAACAAAAGCAGGTTGCCTAAGAATTAAGCCAAACAAACAATTCCCAAAAGTCTTTAAAGGAAACACTCAAGCCTCACTGCAATCTGTCCAATAACCCCTAAAACTAGAGGCCATACAAACAAACCAACAGCTAACAGCCTAGCCCAAACAGCTAACAGCCTAGCCCAAACAGCTAACAGCCTAGCCCAAACAGCTAACAGCCTAGCCTAAACAGCTAACAGCCTAGCCCAAACACACAACATACAATCACACAGCCCAAAACCACATCAAGATCAATCCCGGACGAGCCCCCACTTGCTACGAACCACTAGCTTCCCCCTTGGCCCAAACCCAATGTCTAGAGGAGTTAACGGTGGGTTAGCTAGGATCCCTAGCCTGGTGACTATGTGTTGCTGTTACCCAATGTGAAAGTAGGGTGTATGAGACTAAGGTGAGTGCGTAGGAACTGGGGAAGTTCTCTCATCTTACCTGAAAATCCCTGAAAAGCCCAAGCACTGACTCCATAGCCGGCCAGCCCCAGTAGGCATAGAGTTCAAAAGGGTAGGTAACAAAGAAAACAACAACGGCCACAGCTTATAGTTTGGTAGGAGAGGGATTCACCACCTTCTTAGGTCCACCATCTTGATACCACCTCCCAGGACTCACTCCTGCACCAGGCCTCGATCCCATACCAGAGGCCTTCCTTTTACAGATTCCACTTCAGGATCTCAAGAAGAGAGAGACCCCCCCCCAGTGGCTGGAGTGTATATTGTGGAAGTGTAGTGTCTAGTCTTAATGCACCTAACTAATTCCTAACACAAACCAGTAGCTTTTTGAAGTTTTTGAATATAAAGCTTTCCCAGATTCAAAATTATGAATCTTAATTATAATAAACAAAGCATATTTCGCCATAAATGTTTTTTTTTCCACAAAGGACATACAGCTAAATAGGCTAGATACTGAAAAGCAGAGATTCTAGGCTTTAAAGTGGCATATTGGTTGTCTATAATTATTCATAAACACAGCCAGATATTACCTTCTCAAGCTGTTTTGAACTGTACCCCAAGCAACATAATCACAGTTCCACCCTCCCCTGCATCGCTTAGGCGATATGAATACAAGTTAAACACATGCTACTATACCATTAAAAAAATAGATTCAATCTGAAATTGACTATTATGTTTTACTTCAACCCAATTCCATTTCACACTGGATTTCTCCTTTGGGCAACTATGAGTATTCAACAAATAATAACATAAGATAATCTCTTGGTTTCTTGTCATATATATGTTGAGAAAACAATGAGATTACAGATCTGTAATATGAAAGCCGTTTATTAAAAACACACAGATAAGTAAATATAGAGGTGAAGCAATACAAAGATAATTGTTGGTACTGGATAAAAACAATTAAGTAACTAAATTAACTAAATTAAGCGATTAAAAAACGTAACCAACATATAATATTTAATAAGGAAAAGAAAAGACAGGGTTCATACACTTTTTACAAGGGACAATTCAAGCACTTTTCAAGCACTTTCAAGACCCATTTTCAAGTTTTTACAGCACCTTTCAGCTGTGGTAAATTAATGATAACGGTGATATTTCAAAACTGCGATTCAGCGACACTCGCTACTGAGATATATCGCAAAACTGTTCTCTACACTTCACAGCGACTATGCTACTGAGAAACAAAATACTTCTAAGTAAGTAAATAGCAGGAATTATGCATTTATTTGTCAGTTTAACACAATTTAAGTACCAGTGTTCTTCAACAAATGTTTACGCTACTCATTTGATTGAGCAGTTACTGTATGTCAAATGTAGGGGTGAGTTGAGAACATTTAAACATACATATACCAAAATTATTGATTTGCTTTTTGTCACACTGCAAGAAATGGTATTATGTTTATGTGAACACAACCAGGATTGTGTTTAGTAATAGCAGAAGGAGAAGAATTTAAAGCAAAAGTTTTAGGGTTTTAGGGTGGTTTTGACAGTTTGGGGGCGGAGTCAGGATCACTTCCCTCAGCGAATGCTATTGGCTGATATCTCCAGGCTTTGTGACTGACCGCCTACAACCAGCAGCCTTCAAACACAAAGCCAGCAGGAGAGTTAGCTAGCTATGCTAAAAGCCAAACTTTGGATTTATCTAAACAATAACAGTAATAATCCAGGGTTATACATACAGTGTATATTATTAGGCTATATATATATATATATATATAAATAACGCAGCCTCAGCGTCCTCCGATCTCCGGGGCTGTTTGCCCGGATTCAGTGGTTGGAAAGAGCCAATCTCCGGGGCTTGTATCGCGGATGTAGTGCCTAGAACGAGCCGCTCACCAGCACTGTTAACCCGGCTTTTGTTTTTTAGTGTAGCTATCTCCAGCTGGAGATCGGCTTGTTTCACGGCGCTTATGCAGAGCCAACCGCAGCTCGCTGGAGGACGGTGACACCGTGTTAACAGGGCTCGGTTTAGCCTAATAGTATTGTAATATTGTTGTAACCCGGATTATTACTAGTATTGTTTAGATACATCCAAAGCTTGGCTTTTAGCATAGCTAAGCTAACTCTCCTTCTGTACATGTTTAAAAAAAACACACTGGGTAAAACTATGTTGCATCTGGGGGCAAACAGAGCCGTTTCCTCGTGAGACAACTCCTCTTGGATTATGAGAAAGAACCGGAATTTGTCACACGTACGTGGAGGTGCTGTCACCTATGACCCTGGTGTTGCTCCTCCTCGCCTCATGAGGTTGCACTCACCTCAGTATTAGCGCCTTACTCACCTGTTGCCTGTTTGTAATCACTACCTGTATATATACTCACCACTCCTAATGCTCAGCACGACGTCTTGTCTAGTTCTACTTGCAATTCGAAGCATTATCTCCTTGTTTGCTTTTCTGGTTATCTGAATTTCCTATCGCTTAGACTTACCTGCTCATTACCGTATTGCTCCCACATTCCATGTCTCTCTCCTCAAACCCTTTTGTTCTTCTGATCCCCAGACTCCAGGGTCCATGGCAGAACTCTGTTCGCACTTTGTTGGACTCTAAGCGTCAAGGAGGACGTTTGCTCTACCTTGTGGACTGGGAGGGCTACGGACCAGAGGAACGATCATGGTCCCGGTGCACGATATCCTCGACCACTCCCTTATCGATGAATTTCACCGGGAACATCCTGACCGTCCCGCTCCCCATCCTCGTGGTCGTCCACGACGTAGAGAAGGGAGGTTGACTGGGGCCAACCGTCAAGGGGGGGTAATGTCACCTATGACCCTGGTGTTGCTCCTCCTCGCCTCATGAGGTCGCACTCACCTCAGTATTAGCGCCTTACTCACCTGTTGCCTGTTTGTAATCACTACCTGTATATATACTCACCACTCCTAATGCTCAGCGCGACGTCTTGTCTAGTTCTACTTGCAATTCGAAGCGTTATCTCCTTGTTTGCTATTCTGGTTATCTGAATTTTTGCTATCGTTTTTTGGATCTCCCTTGCCTGTTTTGTTGTATTCGGATTTACTCTCTGCTATTAAACCTGCATTTGGATCCTACCTCCGTGGTCTTGTGTAACATAAGACGTCCTGAACCTATGCAGCTGGGAAGAGCCCGTTTGACTCCAGAGGAGAAACAGCGCCGCCGCAGAGAGGGGTTATGCTTATACTGTGGCCAGACTGGTCATATCTGATCTTCCTGTCCTGTCCGTCCTGGTGGTTCCAGGATGACAGAGGTAAGCATGTCTCAGTTCTCAGTTTCTTTAATGCACATGTCTATCTCTGTACAGATTACCATTGTCTCTGAGAAATATTCTCTGTCAGCCCTTCTAGATTCTGGAGCTGCTGACAACTTCATGGATGCCAACCTGGCTCACCAACTCCAGATACCCTTGCTTCCTATGGACTCCCAACTCAAGGTCAAGGCTCTGGATGGTCGTCCTTTGGGCACTGGAGCCATAACTCAAAGAACCCCTGAACTCTCTCTCCAGGTTGGGCTTTTTCACCATGAACAATTGTTTCTTTCTAATCTTAGAATCCCCTGATCACCCCATCATTTTGGGCTATACCTGGCTAGCCCAGCATGACCCCCTGATCTCCTGGAAGCAAAGGGAAATACTGAAGTGGAGTAATTACTGCCAAGACCATTGCTTAACCATACCGTGTCGGACCACTTCCATCGAAAGCCCTGATGTGACCAATATTGTTTCCATCCCCAAATGTTATCATGACCTTATGGAAGTATTTAGCAAGGAAAGGGCCACACAACTACCACCACATAGACCAGGAGACTGTTCCATTGACTTACCATCCCCCTCGTAGCCGTGTCTATCCATTGTCTGAACCTGAAAATCTAGCCTTAGAAAAATATATAGACGAGGCTCTAGCTAACGGTCATATTCGCCCCTCTACATCCCCCTGTGCAGCCGGATTCTTTTTTGTTGAAAAGAAACATGGCGGCTTACGCCCTTGCATTGATTATCAAGGTCTTAATGCTATTTCAATAAAGAACCCTTACCCCCTACCTCTTGTACCATCAGCTCTTGAAAAATTGCGAAATGCCCAATGGTTCACCAAATTAGACCTTAGAAGCGCATACAACCTCATTCGCATCAAGGAAGGAGATGAATGGAAAACTGCTTTTGTGACCACAAGGGGCCACTATGAGTACTTAGTCATGCCATATGGGTTGTCCTGCTCCCCCTCTGTGTTTCAAGCATTCGTCAACGAAGTCCTCAGAGACATGATAGACAGATGGGTCATAGTTTTTATGGATGATATTTTGATCTATTCATCCTCCCTTTCTGAACACATTCGCCAGGTCAGGGCAGTGTTAAAGAGACTCCTAGACAACCAGCTCTATGTCAAATCAGAGAATTGCGACTTCCATGTCCAAGAGCTTTCTTTTCTGGGTTATAACATTCGACCCGGGGGTGTTAGCATGAACTCAGACAAAGTCGAAGCTGTAGTTAAATGGCCCAAGCCCAAAACTATCCGGGAGCTGCAATGTTTTCTTGGATTTGCTAATTTCTACCGTCGCTTCATCAGAGGATTCAGTTCCAAGGGTAAGAAGAGAACCATTGAATGGACCACCACTGTTGAACTTGCATTTCAAACATTGAAAGTGTTACGCCCTCGCCAGGTTTCCCTCTGTTTCCCCGGTGTTTCCACTGTTATTTTCCATTAAGTGTGTCTAATTTGTAACTCCGCCCCTTCCCAGGTGTTCTGTGTTTCATGTTGCTATAAATAGTCTCACTTTGTTAATGTTTGCTGTCGGTCTTTGCACCTTCCCGTGTTGTCTGTCTCGCTTAGTTATTGTTATCTCTCGTTTCTTGGTTATTGCATTTATACGCTCTTGTTTATTTCTTGTTAGTTGTGTTCACGTTTATTTTCTGGTCACGTTTAGTTCCTGTTTGTTTCTTTGTTTATTTTGTATATATTTATGTAGTTACCCCTGTATATATCCCTAGCCGTGTTTTGTTATATTCTGTTTATCGTTACTCCTTGTTTGTTTGTTTATGTACATACTTATTTTCGTCATTCCCCTATTTGTTTATTTGTTTGTTTATTATTTATTAAAGTTATGTCTTACCCGCTTAAACGTCCGCCTCCCATCTACTCGCTCATCCCGGCGTTACAGAAAGATCGACCACCATGGACGTTTATGCGGGACACCCTTGGGTTGGATCCGGGCTGGCCATCCGTCATGCCCCCTTTGGGACCTCGGCGCAGGAAAACCCGAGGCCTCGAGGCCGGAGAAGGCCTCGGGCTAGGCGTTCTAAGAGGTCCCAAAATTCGGAGGATTTTCTTGGGGGGGGGCTAACTGTTGGGGCTATCGGCCTCGGGGGACACGAGGCGGGCAGAAACGCAGGCTGTGAGGATCCCTACTTCTGGGACTACGTGGACCTCCTCGCAGCTGCGTCCAGTTCGGAGGACGAGGAGTACCCTCCGACGCGAGCCCGCTTGCCGCTTCCTCAGGGGGCCGTCCTGCACCCGGATTTCTGGTGTCCTCCATGTCTCCTGGAGGAGGCTGACGACGTCCCGGAGAGTTCTCAAGCAGCGCCGGCGCTCAAAACCTCCATAGCGCGCTCCATTTCGGCGGCTCCGCAGCTAGCTTCTGAGGCTAACCAGCTAGCTCCTCCGGCGGCTGCAGCTCGAGGCTTCCCCACGGCTACACGGCTAACGCAGCTAGCATCTCCAGCGGCTGCAGCTCCAGGCATCCCCACGGCTACTGCTACTGCCACCCCGGAACCTGAATACGCTGCGGTGAAATTAAGTCAAGTCTCCGTGCAGTCTTCAGCAGCCCTAGTCGTCACACAGACACCTACAGCCCAAGGGTCCAAGTCTGTTCATGTGAGTGTTCCTGTGTCAGCGGTGCCCGCCACCGCCCATGCTCCAAGGTCAGCGGTGCCCACCGCCCATGCTCCAAGGTCAGCGGTGCCCAACGCCTATGTTCCTGTGCCAGCGGTGCCCACCGCCAATGTTCCTGTGCCAGTGGTGCCCACCGCCAATGTTCCTGTGCCAGCGGTGCCCACCGCCAATGTTCCTGTGCCAGCGGTGCCCACCGCCAATGTTCCTGTGCCAGCGGTACCCA
Source organism: Astyanax mexicanus (assembly GCF_023375975.1). Lineage (NCBI taxonomy): Eukaryota > Metazoa > Chordata > Actinopteri > Characiformes > Acestrorhamphidae > Astyanax > Astyanax mexicanus. Next base: position 25,827,722 of record NC_064411.1, read on the forward strand.
CCGCCCATGCTACGATGCCAGCGGTGCCCACCGCCCCTGCTACGATGCCAGCGGTGCCAGACACCGTCCATGTTCCTGTGCCAGCGGTGCTCACCGCCAATGTTCCTGTGCCAGCGGTGCCCACCGCCAATGTTCCTGTGCCAGCGGTGCCCACCGCCAATGTTCTTGTGCCAGCGGTGCCCACCGCCTATGTTCCTGTGCCAGCGGTGCCCACCGCCAATGTTCCTGTGCCAGCGGTGCCCACCGCCAATGTTCCTGTGCCAGCGGTGCCCACCGCCTATGTTCCTGTGCCAGCAGTACCCACCGTCCATGCTCCTATGCCAGCGGTGCCTACTGCTCCAGCGCTGATGCCAGCGATGCTCGTCGTCACGCCGCCAGCCCCAGCTGCTCTAGTCGCCGCGCCATCAGCTCCTGCTGCCCAAGACGCCGCACCGCCAGCTCCTGCTGCCCGAGACGCCGCACCGCCAGCTCCTGCTGCCCAAGTCGCTGCACCGCCAGCTCCTGCTGCCCGAGTCGCCGCGCCTCCAGCTTCTGCTGCCCAAGCCGTCGCGTCGCCAGCGAGGCCCGTCAACACACCCAAGCCCATCCCGGCACCCAGGACTAAGTTTTGCCCCAAGCCTCGTGTGCCCAGGTCTACCCCAAGGCCCCCGGATCCCAGCCCAAGAACTTTGCCCAGACTGGCTCCACGAACTTTCCCACAGACTTTAGCCAGTCCTGGGCATCCCAAAGTTTATTTTGTACCCCTGTCGCTCCCCGTTATGGTTTCTGTTACGCCCTCGCCAGGTTTCCCTCTGTTTCCCCGGTGTTTCCACTGTTATTTTCCATTAAGTGTGTCTAATTTGTAACTCCGCCCCTTCCCAGGTGTTCTGTGTTTCATGTTGCTATAAATAGTCTCACTTTGTTAATGTTTGCTGTCGGTCTTTGCACCTTCCCGTGTTGTCTGTCTCGCTTAGTTATTGTTATCTCTCGTTTCTTGGTTATTGCATTTATATGCTCTTGTTTATTTCTTGTTAGTTGTGTTCACGTTTATTTTCTTGTCACGTTTAGTTCCTGTTTGTTTCTTTGTTTATTTTGTATATATTTATGTAGTTACCCCTGTATATATCCCTAGCCGTGTTTTGTTATATTCTGTTTATCGTTACTCCTTGTTTGTTTGTTTATGTACATACTTATTTTCGTCATTCCCCTATTTGTTTATTTGTTTGTTTATTATTTATTAAAGTTATGTCTTACCCGCTTAAACGTCCGCCTCCCGTCTCATCCCGCGTTACAGAAAGAAAGGTTTACCACAGCTCCCATCCTCACACACCCTGATCCTGAACTGCCATTTGAGGTGGAGGTTGATGCTTCTGACACGGGGGTAGGGGCTGTCCTATCCCAAAGAACTGGAACACCACCCAAGTTACGCCCATGTGCCTATTTTTCCCGTAAGTTGAACCCAGCAGAAAAAAATATGACATTGGTAATCGGGAACTCCTGGCAATGAAGTATGCCTTAGAAGAGTGGAGACACTGGTTGGAGGGAGCCAGACACCCCTTTCTTGTTTTCACTGATCATCGCAACCTGGAATATATCAGGTCTGCCAAACGGTTAAATTCCAGACAAGCTCGTTGGTCCTTGTTTTTTAACCGTTTTAACTTCTCTGTCACCTTTAGACCAGGATCCAAGAATGGGAAGGCCGATGCTCTGTCACGCATTTTTCCTGATGTCAAGAGCACCCACCAAGGTAAACCCAAACCAATCCTTCCTCCCTCCTGTGTTGTAGCCCCTGTCACATGGGATCTGGACAGTGAGATCCTGCTGGAATGTGCTGCCGATCCCAGCCCCGCTGATTGTCCTGTAGGTAAGACCTACGTACCGGCTACTATGCGTAATCGTGTACTGAGTATTGTACATTCCTCTCAAAGTTCAGGGCATCCGGGCATGCAACGCACTGTGGAGCTATTACATCGCAAATATTGGTGGCCTACGTCGGTGGAGGATGCTCATCGTTTTGTGCAGAATTGTGAGGTATGTGCACAAACCAAATCTACTCGTTCACCCCCCACTGGATTGCTAGTCCCCCTAGAGATACCCAAATGCCCATGGTCTCACCTAGGTGTGGACTTTATCACTGATCTGCCTCCATCTAATGGGTACACTACCATTTTAGTTATTATTGACAGGTTCTCCAAAGCATGTCGTGTCATCCCTTTAAAGAAGCTGCCCACAGCCTGGGAAATGGCAGAAACACTTTTCGAGAATGTCTTCAGATTTTATGGACTGCCAGAAGATATCGTATCAGACAGAGGTCCCCAATTCACATCTCATGCATGGCGTGCTTTCTGCAAAATCCTGAACATCAACATTAGTCTCAGTTCTGGATACCACCCCCAATCTAACGGCCAAGTGGAGAGACTCAACCAAGAACTTGGGCGTTTTTTGCGCTCTTATTGCCTCCGTAATCAACACAATTGGAGTTCTTACATCACATGGGCCGTGTATGCACAGAACTCTCTAACTAGCTCTTCCACAGGACTAACCGCTTTCCAATGTGTTCTAGGGTACCAGCCTCTTTTTTTCCCTTTAGACACAGAACCCAGCCAAGTGCCTGCTGTGGATGAATGGAGGAAAAGAAGTACGCAGACGTGGGAGGAGGCACACGCTCGTCTTCGAAGAGCTATCCACCTCATGAAAACTCAAGCTGATCGGAGAAGAAGGGTGGCACCTGACTTCACAGTTGGTCAGATGGTTTGGCTGTCCACTCGGGACCTGAGACTCAGACTACCCTCAAAGAAGTTAAGTCCGAGATTTATAGGTCCTTTCAGAATCATTAGACAGATCACTCCAGTTTCCTATCGCTTAGACTTACCTGCTCATTACCGTATTGCTCCCACATTCCATGTCTCTCTCCTCAAACCCTTTTGTTCTTCTGATCCCCAGACTCCAGGGTCCATGGCAGAACCTCCCCCTCCATTAGACATTGACGGGGCCCCGTACTCTGTTCGCACTTTGTTGGACTCTAAGCGTCAAGGAGGACGTTTGCTCTACCTTGTGGACTGGGAGGGCTACGGACCAGAGGAACGATCATGGGTCCCGGTGCACGATATCCTCGACCACTCCCTTATCGACGAATTTCACCGGGAACATCCTGACCGTCCCGCTCCCCGTCCTCGTGGTCGTCCACGACGTAGAGTAGGGAGGTTGACTGGGGCCAACCGTCAAGGGGGGGGTAATGTCACCTATGACCCTGGTGTTGCTCCTCCTCCTATTTTTCGCTCAGTAATTTTTTTTTTAAGCGAACTTATTTAGTTGACCTAATAGTTGTTTGTAGTAAAGTAAATAGTTACAATTTCAAGCATTTTCAAGCACTTTCTCTAAAATTCAAGCATTTTCCAGGATTTCAAGCACCCTTACGAACCCTGATAAGAGTATAAAACTTGAGTAATATAAAGCAACCAAATATCCCTCTATATTCCACTATGCTAACTGATAACTAAACCATAGACCAACGAGAACACCAGCAGAGGGAGTGAATGAGCCCGCAACCTTACTACACAAGCCTGGAGTGGGGTGATTTCAGTATGGGAACTCGGCTGGAGTGTTTTATTTAACCTCTGGAACTGATTTTGTTGGCCTCCCTGCGGGGTCTGGACGCTCCCCCGGTCCACACGGCAGTACCCGGCACAGTGTCTTCTCTATCTGTGGCTCTGGGTCTCACTTTTGGGAGCACTCTCTCTGGAGTGGCTCAGGTGGTGTTTTTCCTTCACGTTTCATATGGATGGGCCTTGCAGATAATAGCATTATTCTAAACATGGTGAACCGGGGACGGCTTCTACAGAGTGAAAAAAATATACTAGAAATTAATGGAAATAAGCAGTGAGCCCGGTATGGAACGTATACGCTTTAGACAGAGAGTGACTTCTCGACCCACTCTCATGTTTTTACTTTTTAGAAATGAGATCATGTTATGTTCTCCCTCTTCAGAACAAAGTAAAAAGTCTGTAAGTAAAAATTATTTGAGTAAAAAGTCTGTGATTGGTCTTTAGATGTGGGAGGGAGTCAGACTTTAGTCTGTTAAAAGTCTTGTAGTTGTGTAGTTGTACGGAGAGCATAACACAGACTACACTGCTCAACATCACCAGACTGAAAGAGTTTTCACCTGTTTAAATACTTTGATTTGATTTAAAGATATTTAGATACTTTGAATGATTCTCTGTGAAGAAGAATAATAATAATCCAAATCGTGATCTGACCGGAGCTCTACAGCCAGTGTCATATCTCTGATAGTCCCCTCACATTCTGTGCTGCTGTGCTGTGAGGTCAGTTCAGTGAGCTGTAGCATAAGCTAAACGCTAGCAATATTCTAATTACGACAATAACAATCTCGCAATTCAGAGGATCCAATGTTGTTCAGGAGGAAAATGTACACAGAATAAAACATACAGGGTCATAAACTTAAGTATTTAGCACAAAAGTTTTTTAAAATCTTGTTCATTTTTGCCAATTACAAAAACGGTTCAGACATAGAACCCCAAATATGGGCATAAACAACATTTCACGACTACAAAATGACAACTGCACAGGCCTATAGACTCTTTTCACATGGCTGCCATTTTTAATTGAAAGTGAGCCTGTGATTGGAGGAAGTAGAAGTAAGTCCATACTCAACAATGGTGTGGAGCACATATCTTCAGCTATTACCACGTTTAACCACAAACGATTTAGACAAATGGGCTGAACAGGGACGTTATTAACAAGAGCAGTTTTGTTAAAAGGGTACAGCAACTGCATAGAGGAGTACATCACTAATATCGAAGGACTTTTAAGGTTTTAGCCAACATTAGCTAACCTCACTAATGATTAGTTCTTTAAAAAAATCTGCTAAATCTTCTAAAGCATTAACAGCACTGTTACCATGTAATAATTAGCTAACCTAGCTTTATTTATAAGTTATTACTAGCTAACCTAGCTTTAATTTACAACTTATAACTAGCTAACCTAGCTTACTTTATACATTTTATTAATTATAATTATTATTATAATATTATACAATTATTATAACTAGCTAACCAAGCTTTATTTTATACATTATAACTAGCTAATCTAAGTAATTTAATGTATAAGTTGTGACTAGCTAACCTAGCGTTATTTTATAATGTTCTATAATGTAGAACTAGCTAACCTAGCTTTAATTTACAACTTATAACTAGCTAAGCTAGCGTTAATTTTTAATTTTACTTTTAACAAAACTGCTCTTGTTAATAAACATCCCTCTTCAGCCCTTTTTTCTAGATCGTGTTTAAACGTGGTAATAGCTAAAGATATGTGGTCCAGAACATTGTCGAGTGTGGACTTATTCTACTACCTCTCATCACAGCCTCACTTTCAAATTAAAATGGTGGCCGCGTGAAAAGACATACTCGTGATCCTAGCAACACTTGGCCAGAGTCTCACCCTGCGTTCACACTGGAACGCGACGAGTCGCTTGCGTCGCCCCGCGTTTGTCGCTTGGGGGCGTGTCAAAGCTAAACGCGCACGTGTATCACTGTCCAGCTTCCGACAAGAAAAAATGCTCGAACAATTGTATTGCTTCCACCGCCCTAGAAAAATATTTTTTATTAAATGTGTTTGTATTAAATATGTATTTGTTAAATAAATTAAGATCACTAAAATGGTTAAAAATAAACTGATTTTAAAAAGTATATATATATATATATATATATATATATATATATATATATATATATATATATATGTATAAAAACTCATCATCCAGTCATTTTTATTCCCGCTTGAAAAATATTCTTTTTGGAGGGAAAATAGGGTATAAATATGAGGAATCGCCTTTTCACTTTATTCTGCAGCTATGACTCCCGAGCTTGCTAGACTCTTGGCCGTTTCTCTGATTTATCTGCGCTGGAAACGCAGCCGTTTCCGCAGATCGACATGGGTCCATCCTATTCTGGAAACACGTCGGATGCATGGGGAATTTCACCTCCTGGTGCAAGAACTGCGACTGGACAGGGAGCGTTTTCATGCCTATTTCAGGCTCGATACCAGTCAGTTCGTTTTGCTCCTTAGCAAAGTTGGACCCCAATTAGCAAGACAGGATACAAGGTGCCGACGAGCCATCAGCCCATCCGAATGCCTTGCTATTTGCCTTCGGTAAGTAATATATTTTATATATTTATAATTAATTAATATATATATATATATAAATATATATATATATATATATATATTATTTTTTAATGTTATTTATAAGTTAATATTTTTATGTATTTCTCTATTTACCATAAGCATATTGTAAGATGAAAGATTTAAGATTTATATAAACAGAGCATTCACCATTTTAAATAATCTGTATCGTTTTTTTATATTAAAATCCTAATTTTCTTCATTATTCACTATTTTTTTATTGCATACTTTAATACTTTAATTGAACGTTCATAATTAATTAGGCCATCCTTTTAAAACAATAACTCAGAGACATATAAAATAATTCAATCCTTTTTATAGTTTAAAAAATTCTCTCCCTTTTTCTAGGAACCTTGCAACTGGGGACTCCTTTCGCTCTCTTGCCTTCAGTTGCCATGCTGGGGTTTCCGCTGTGGCTGGCATAGTTTCCCAAGTGACACGGTCCTTATGGGATTGCCTGGTCACAGAATACATGCCAGTGCCCACCAAGGAGGACTGGAGAACTATTGCGGCTGGGTTCCATGAGCGATGGAATTTCCCAAACTGCTTGGGATCCATAGATGGGAAGCACGTAGTCATCCAGGCTCCAAACAACTCTGGATCTATGTACCACAACTACAAGGGAACCTTTTCTATAGTTCTCCTGGCAGTTGTGGATGCTTCCTACTGTTTTCGGGTTGTGTGTAGGTGCATATGGAAAAACAAGTGATGGTGGAACAACAGGCTCTCAGAAATGGGTCACTTGATCTTCCCGAAGACTCACTACTTCCAGGAGCAGAGCATTTGGGACCCCAACCTCATGTGTTTGTGGCAGATGAAGCTTTCCCTCTCAGGCGAAATCTTCTGCGACCTTTCCCTGGATCCAGGATTTCCCACAGAAACAGGATCTACAACTACCGGCTTTCACGGCACTCATGGTAGTAGAGAATACTTTTGTTATTCTGGCAGCACAGTGGCGCATGTACAGAGGGGTCATTGGTACTAACCCTGACAATGCTGGAGCATGTGTGAAAGCCACATGTATCCTACACAACTTCATGCGAAGAACTGATAGGAATCCATCTACTGTTGCAGTGTCTGAGGGAGAGGCAGCATCTGCCCTACAGAATGCCCCAAGAGCCGGAAGCAACTATGCTGCTAGGGAGGCAATTCGAGTGAGGGAAAATTTTGCCAACTATTTTTCTGCAGAAGGTGCCATTGCCTGGCAAGACCAGATGGCCTGAGTTAAAAGAAAACACAAAAGGCTTTTATAAAAGCCATCAACAACGCAACGGCTCTTTTAAGAGCCAAACAATTATTTTACAAAAGATCAAAGTTCCTTCTTTAAATGCACAAGTCCTCCCTGTTCCGAAATTTTACATACTTACAATTGTATTACATCTTATAATCATCATACAACCTAACACAACTGCCTAACCACAACTGTTAACATGTTTCCCAATGATTAAAGAATTTAAAAATACAATACAATCTGATTATATTAAAAAGATGACAAAATACACGATGACAAAATCTGATTTTTTTTTCACCTTACATACAAAATATTATATAAAGGGGAAAACGGATTTAAATAACCTTTCAATACCCCTACATTGACAAAAAAACTTAAACAGAACTATATACATATTAACAGGCCAGGATTTTGTCAACTGTCTTCCTGACATTACAGCACTAAATCTTGAGGATTTCTATTCAAGCATTACTAAAAAGTGTAACTGTAACTGTAATAGAAAATCTAAAAAAAATAGTCACGTAAATCTGTAAATGTCAAAATTTAATGAATAAAATCATGAAATTGAAAAAAAAAATTTAAATCAATATTTTCCTGAATACAAATCAAACATTTAATTTCCTCCAGACCTAAAGTATGTCTATTTTCAAACCTGCAGAACTTGGGTTGATTTCTGTCACTGATCTAAAATTATTCAGTGGAGCAGAGAAAAAACAGGCAGCTTCTCCAAGTTTCCTGTAGGAGATTTCAAAGCCTTTACATTTTCAGAATGTAAATAACTTATTTTACTGCAGAGAAAAATATTTTTTATCACCTACACCCCGTATACAGAACAAGGCATGTTAAAAGGTAAACACAATGTGTCTGATTATTCAAGGTGCAGCTGATAAGACTGCGACGGAAATAAGCTTACTGACACCCCTCACAATCTTGTCAGCTGCACCCTGGTAACTAACTATTCAGAAAACTCCATTTCAAACATGATCTGATGGATCCTGAGCTTGGCTTCAGCCCTTTTTGCTAAAGGGAGCCGATAGGGAGCTTAATAAGAACAACTGGTATTCATCAGATGAAGATGAGCTCTGCCCTGCAGTTGATGCTGTCTGTACTGCTTTAATGAGTCTTTTTTCAAACAGGCTCATCTGGGATCCTGTTGGCCGTCTCTTCCCTGGCTGCACTGTACCTGGCTCTGGCTCGTGCTGCGTCTCAGCTACCAAAACCTCCCTTTCTTCTTCCACATCAAAATGTAGCTCACAGTCAATTATCTGGCTCATCTGACCCTCAGAAGACTGGCTAGATGATGGCAGAGACAAGTTGGTAGACGTCAGTCTCCTGTCCAAAAATGGATTTAAAAAAGACATGATCTGGGAGTATCGCCATGGCTTTTGGACGGCACCCCCAGAACCACTCTTGCTCCTCTCTCCCTGTTTCTCTCTCGCCTGTACTGATCACTGAGGTTCTTCCATTTTTCTTGCACTTCTCCTCTATGAAAATACCAAATGTAAACATTTTATTATTTAATATTTCTGTGTGAATACAGCATTATGTACAGCTCTGATAAAAATGAAGAGACCATTGCAAAATGATCAGTTTCTCTGATTTGACCATTTATAGGTTTATGTTTGAGTAAAAAGAAACATTGTTTTATTCTATAAACCACTAGCAAGATTTCTACAGAATTCTGAATAAAAATATTTTCATTTAAAGCATTAATTAGCTTATTTATGATAATTGGTAAAATTAACAAAAACAGTGCAGTGCTTTCAGACCTCAAATTATGCAAAGAACAATGGCAATAAGTTTATATTCTTTTAGAAACAACAATACCAACGTGTTCGGAGTTTAGAAATCAATATTTCTAAATGGCAATATTTTTTTTAGAACTTATGAGATGTTGTCAGACGTTTATAGAATAAAACAACAATGTTTATTTTACTCAAACATACACCTATAAAAAGTAAAATCAAAGAAACTGATCATTTTGAAGTGGTCTCTTAATTTTTTCCATAACTGTATATGCCAGTATTAATTGCAATAACCTAAATAAAAAACAAATACATTATGCAGCCTACACACACCCCAATAGGTTATAATATAGTCCGCTCACATAATCCAAGCATTTCATATTTGACATCAAACTATATACGTTTTAAAAACCTACATTTGCTCCTGTGGATAGTTTTTTTCCGATTAGCATGTAATTTAGCTAGCAAGCTAGATATTAAACAAACAACCCACCAGAAGCACCAACAATCTCCACCACTTTCTTCCAGGCGTCACCTTTCTTTACATTATCCCTGTATATGTGTAAAGATGCATCAAATAAAACAGGGAATGAAGAAACGAAGAAATGAGTCTCTCATCCAGGTTTTCTTTTTGATGGTGGGAACGAAATGTAAAGGGGACCAAAAATTCACAGAGCAGAAGCTTGAGGACCTCGAACCGCCTTGTATGTGATAGGTCCAAAGAAAAGCTAGAAGCCAATCGGGTTAAAATGTCGCTTTACCATGTCATAATTCATTTGCATATAGTTGCCGCGGTGACAAATCGCGCCCTGCCATAGGAAATGAATGGTCGCCTGTCGCTTTCCAGTGTGAACGCAGGGTCAGGCTGAGTGAGTTGTAAACAGAAAGAACATGAAAAATTTCCTACCATTTCATTATTAAGACTCTGCAGACTGTCCAGAACAGCAATTGCTGCTTTTATTTTATAGTTTAATGTAAGTGCAGCTAACCCAATTCTAACAACCAATTACAGCAGCCCCCACAACCCAAGTATGTTCCAGTTATATGAGAGGATTACTTCTTAAATTAATAAAATTTATTAAAACTGAGAGAATTATTTATTAAATTAACAGAACAATTTATTGGAATTATTTATTAAATAAAGAGAACTGTTTATTAAAACTGAGGGACTTATTTATTAAAATAACAGAATAATTTATTAAAACTGAGGGAATTATTTATTAAGTTAACCAAACAATTTATTAAAACTGAGGGAATTATTTATTAAATGAACAGAATAATTTATTAAAACTGAGGGAATTATTTACTACATCAAGGAAAGTAATGGCTCACCGCTGCCGAGACCCTCCGGCAGCACACAGAGTAGGGTCCCTGCCGCGGAGAACGCGCAGTCGTGGCAGTGGAGGGTCATGGCCCTGAAGAGCGCTCGGCTGCGGTAGCGGAGGGGCTCAACAGCGGTGAGCCAATACTTTCCAAAATAATTCCACAACATACCTGCACATCTACACAAAAAAAATAATCCCCGCCGATTATTAAGCATCTGCAACTGCACATATATCTATAAAATATGAAACAAATAATACAGCACATGAACACACATTTTCAGGCTCAGTCACATGTAGTGTTTTGGCGGCGAAACGGCTGTACCTGTGTGGCATTAATGTGGCATTTGGCCGCGACCAGAAAACCACGCCATGGCTGTACTGACCAGGTGATCTGTATACAAACACGTCTGTTCTGACTCTTTCACTCCTTCTCCGCTAAAAGCTCATTAGATATGTCTGTTTATAACTATTAATGCCGGGTCAATCAGTATAGCAGACTGTTACCATGTTAAGCACTCATTGTTTTTTTTTTTTTGTTTTTTTTTTCTTTTTTGCACCCAACATGTTTACCACACGAGCACACAGTCATACAGGTTACATGCGAGAGCACACACACACACACACACACACACACACACACACACACCGTTAGTGAGCACACGTGACTTTCCCAGGTAACTCAAATATGAGCATGCTGAGGTTTGTCTCATGGAATGTACGTGGAGCTGGTTCGGGGGAAAAGAGGGTAAAAATTGCCCATCGGTTAAATGATTTAAAGGCTGACATTGTGTTTCTACAGGAGATACATGTATCTAAAACATCTGCGCAAACATTCTCCTTTCCACAGTTTCCTCACACATACTCAGCCTGTTATAACTCCAAACAAAGAGGTGTAGCTATATTGATTAACAAAAAGTTAAACTTCACCATCAGAAACACTATATCAGACCCAGAAGGCAGATTTATAATACTTAATTTATCTATTCAAAATATTAACTTTTGCATTGCTAGTATATATGCGCCAAATGTTGATGACCCCTCCTTCTTTCATACCTTTTTCACTTCACTTTCTGATCACTCTGACACCACACTGGTGATAGGAGGAGACTTCAACTTGGTACTTAATGAAGAGATTGACAGGCTCAGTACAGCAGTGAGTCAAAGGAACTGGCAGTCTGCAGACATTCTTAAACAGTACATGAAGGATTTTGGTCTATGCGATGCTTGGCGTTCACATCACCCCACTCTGAGAGAGTATAGTTTTTTCTCACACGTACATAAATCTCACTCTCGCTTAGATTACTTTTTAGTTAGCAGCTCTATGTTGAGGGAAATCACAGACACTCAAATTCACCCTATCATTATTAGCGATCACGCACTGGTGTCTATGTCTTTGACACGGAAAAGAGTTATACCACCAGCTAGGAACTGGAGACTTAATACATCATTACTTAACGAACAAGATTTCATTAATTACTTCAAAAAAGAGTGGGCTATATATTTAGAACATAATGACCTGCCTGGAATATCGCCATGTGTTCTTTGGGAAGCAGGGAAGGCAGTAATGCGGGGTAAAATAATATCTTACTGCGCACATAAGAAAATTAAAGAAAAAACTTGTGTGTCAGAATTGGAACAGAAAATAAAATCATTAGAAACAGCCTATGCTGCTTCACCACAAGAACATATAATTAACACCCTGCGGAAATTAAGATTGGAACTAAATGAAATCATTGATAAAAAGACACAATTTATGTTGCAGAGGCTGCGTTTGGAAAACTTCGAGCATGGAAATAAATCTGGAAAATTCCTGGCAAACCAATTAAAACTAAATAAAGAAAAAACAGCTATTTCTTCAATTAAAGACTCTGTTGGTAACATTACTCATGACCCACAGGAAATTAATAACAATTTTAAAGACTTTTATGAGGCATTATACTCATCACAGATGAATCCATCTGATGCTGACATTGAAGAATTTTTGAAAAATATAAATCTACCTAAACTAGATGAGGAACAGGTTATGACTCTTGATTCACCTTTTTCATCTTCCGAATTCTTTAAAGCAATACAGGATCTCCCAAATAATAAAGCTCCAGGTCCAGATGGCTTTCCTGCAGAGTTATATAAAGAATTCTGGTCTGTGTTAGAACCCATTTTTTTAGAATGGTCACTCAAATCAAGAAGGACCGCATAATATCTCCAAACATGAACTCTGCCAACATTACCTTGCTTCTTAAACCAGGCAAAGATCCAACACTCCCATCCAGCTATCGCCCAATTTCGCTTATAAATGTAGACCTTAAAATAATTTGCAAAGTTCTTGCAAGGAGGTTAGAAAAAATCACTCCATCCATTATACATTCGGACCAAACAGGTTTTATCAAAGGCCGGCACTCAGCCGATAACACACGTCGACTAATAAATGTAATAGATTACTGTTCCATTAAAGGTCACCTTCCGTCATTTTTTCTTTCATTTTAAAATGTCTAGTTGTGGTCTCTAGTATGAATGAATGACATGTGAGCCGTTTTTGTAAAAAAAAAGTGCTCAGGTGTCTCTGTATAGCTCTTTTTTAATGGACTGTTTTAGGGGTGTGTCCAAAATGACCGGATTCCAGCTTTGCTCATGAATATTCATACATGCAAACAGCATGCAAATATCTCTCCTCTGATTGGCTAGGAGCACTGCGACGCCCCTCCACCGCTCTGCCGCTCACTGCCTCCCACCTCCTAACTGATGAGCGGTGATGTTGTGTCGCTTCAGCTCCGCCTTTGGGAGTTTCTCGAGCCAAGGTGGGCTGGTCTGTGAGTTTCTGCCTACGTAGGCAGAAAGATAATTCAAAATTCACCCGTTTTTCGGAGGGGGGGAGGGGGGATTTCTTTGCTTAGCTCCTGCAGACAATGGGGGCTGCAAAACAGTTTAATGTGCAGGTGTACACATTCAACTCGGAGAGACCTACTGTATTCCACAAAAAACAAGAAAAATCGGATTTTCGCGGAAGGTGAGCTTTAACAAATTAGAAACCATAGTTGTCTCTTTAGATGCAGAGAAAGCATTCGACCGGGTAAATTGGAAATTTCTGTTAGCAGTTCTAAATAAATTTGGATTTGGTCCATCCTTCATAAACTGGATTGAAACATTATATAGCTCTCCCAATGCACGGGTTAGGACAAATGATCTTATTTCACAAAGCTTTAGTCTGCAGAGAGGCACCAGACAGGGCTGCCCGCTCTCTCCCTCACTTTTTGTATTTTTTATTGAACCACTAGCAGCAAAAATACGACAAAGTGTAGATATTAAAGGAATTCAAACAGAAAATACAGACCATAAGATAAGCCTTTATGCTGATGATGTATTACTTTTCCTTAGGGACTCACAAACTTCTCTGCTAAAGACAATCACACTCATAGATAAGTTCTCATCTGTATCAGATTATTCCATTAACTGGAGTAAATCAACAGTTCTACCTCTGAATTGTACATTTCAGAGCACTACTTCACTACAGTCGGGCAACATTAAATATTTAGGTATACATTTTTCCCCCAAGCTATCAGACCTGATACGATTGAATCATACTCCTCTACTAAAAACAATAGAGGACGATCTCACACGATGGAATTCTCTACCTATATCTCTTATTGGGAGAGTTGCTACTGTAAAAATGCGGATTCTACCTAAAATCAATTATTTGTTTTCATTAATCCCTAATAAACCTCCTGCTGCTTGGTTTAAGTCATTAGACTCAAACATTTCAAAATTTTTATGGAAAAATAAAACATCGAGAATAAGTCTGAAGACTTTACAGAAGCTAAAATGCCATGGTGGTCTAGAACTACCAAACTTCTATCACTATTTTTTAGCCAATAGATTGCAATATGTTACAAGTTGGATTAAAACAAACCCTTTAGGCAGCCCTTGGCTGGACCTAGAACAAACACTCAGTGGAAAAGTGAAAATCTCTGACTTACCTTTCATTAGCTCCAGTATTAAACACTATAGCTGCTTTAAAAGCCTAAACATAAACACCACTCTGACAGCTTGGTGGGAGTTTTTAAAGATAGCTAAGTCTTCACTAATACCATGTAAAAGGACACCCATTTGGAACAACCCAGATATATGTCAGAAAAAAACAGTTATTAATTTTTCGCAATGGCAAGAGAAAGGAATTAAGAATTTAGAACATGTTATACAGGAGGGGACCTTTATGTCATTTGAAGATCTTATTTCAAAATACGAAATTAGCAGTAGCAAATTTCTGGAGTATCTACAATTAAAGTCCATTATACAAGCAAGATTTAATTTAAATAATCTAACATTAGAAATCCCAGTATTGATAAAAGAGTTCATGAATCTCTATACTCCTAAATTGTTATCAAAAATATATAAGTTATTATCCAAAATTAATGATTCAATATCCCTCCCAATTACAAAATGGGATCGAGATCTCTCCATGAACCCAGATAAGGACTTTTGGACACAGATATGTTTAAACAATTTCAAAATGACGAAAAGTCCAAATTTACAACTCATACAATACAAAATTCTCCATAGAACACATTATACAGGGCATAGAATGTTCCAAATGGGCCTTAGAGAAACAAATATATGCACTAACTGTTCGGGCAATCATATTGAGAATTATATACATGCTATATGGTTTTGCATGCCTGTTCAGAGATTCTGGCAGATGATATGTGAAGACTTATCTACCTGGTTTAATTGCAATATCCCAGCTTCACCCAAACTATGCATTTTAGGTGATGTAAGTGAACTAAACATGGAAACAAATATATTGCACATAGTTCTCACTGTCTTATGCATCGCTAAGAAAACTATCCTCATGAAGTGGAAATCAAAAAATGATTTATGCATAAATCACTATAGAAATTTACTTTTAGACCACATTAGTCTGGAAAGAATGTCTGCAACCTCAAAAAACCAATTGGCTACATTTGAATCTCTCTGGTTCCCACTGATCAGCTCCATCACATGATGGGGGTGGGCGGCTGTAGTCGTGTCTCCTGGTGCGTCCGGCAGGTGGCTGGGGGGGAATCGGGGGATTCGGGTGTCTGATGGCCCTTGGACTGGGGACGGTGGCTGCCGCTTGGTGATTTCTGTGTGCGGGCCCTGGTTGTTGGTGGGGGGGGGGGGGCTGGATGTATGTTCTTGTGGTCTTGGGGTGTGGGTCTGGGGGGCCCATGGTGGTGGGTGCTGGCCCTGTCCGGTTGGCTGGGTTCCCCTGTGGCGGTCGGGGTGCGGAGTCCGGGGCCCTGGTGCCCGTGGGCGTCTGTCGCCTGTTTGGGTCCCTCCCTGCGCTGGGGAGGGTCTATGCCTCTCTTGGGCGCGCCGTCGTGGGGGGTGGTGGTTTGGTCCGTGTTGGGGTGTGTGGTTGGCATTCCGGGATTCTGGGTGCCCTCCCTGTGGGGAGGTAGGGGCGCTCAGGTGGGGAAGCGGCAGTCTCCCACTTAAGACCGGTTGGTCCTGGGCTCAGGACCACTGTGTGTGTATGAGAAAGAGTGGGATGTTGAGTGTAAATGTGTCTGTGTGTGTGTGTGTGTGTGTGTGTGTGTGCGTGTGTGTGTGCGTGTGTGTAATATCTGTTGTCTTTTGTATGTGAGTGGGGTGTGTATTTATGTTGTATTGCAGTGTGGGGATGGGGGCGCTGTCTTGCAGAGCGGCGGTGTCCTGGGGCCGTAGCCGCTCTACACCCTGGACTTGCCTTCCCTGTACTGCGGTTGGGTGTATGGAACTGGGTGCCTAGTGAGCCAGCAGTAGTTGGCTCTCTTCCTCCGGGGGGTAGTCCTCTGCCCCTCGGTCCTTTCCTGGCCCTTCCCCGACTCCTACTCAGTCTAACATCGCATTACACATACAAACTCATCATACAGCTTACACACATCATATTACACATAGGGTTTTGGGGGGCAGGTGCTCCCTGCTCCTCAATTTTATTTTTGCATTTTAGACATTGAGGGCCTTTGGGGGGGCAGTGTGGTTGGGTGCTGTTATTCAGTTCTCATATTACAGCTGTCCCTCCAATTTTAATAGCACTGTAGCTTTCATTCATTCTTCTCATTATACACATTCATATCACTGCAACATGCTGGGTGGGGGAAGGAGGGGGGTCAGGTCTTCTCACACCCTGGTTTCGTGCACCCTGCCTGGGGTGTGGGTCGGGTGGTTGTTCGGGGCCGGGCTGGCTGCTTCCCTAGGTTGCCGCTGGCTCGGTACTGGTGCCCGCATTAGGTGTCTATGTATGTTCTGTGTGTGTGACTGGTGTGTGTGACTGGTGTGCGTGACTGGTGTGTGTGACTGGTCTGTGAGTGAATGTGCACGTGTGCGACGGGTGTATGTGTGACGGATGTGTGTGTGACGGGTGTGTGAATGTGCATGTGTGCGTGAACAGTTGGTCCTGGGTTTGGGGCTGACTGAGCATGGACACCTGTGGGACATGGTTGCGTAGGGCGGGTTTTTGCCCTCCCTACCGCTCCACGCTGCTCTCCGCCGATCGTCACTGCCGTTCTTGGGGGGGTGGGCGTCCGTGGGTCCATGGGTGCGTGGCCGGATGCCCTAATGTGGTCTCTGGCCCGCCCCCTTGGTGGCCGTGGCCTGGGGGTGGCTTGGGCCCCCTTGGCGTGGGAGGGGGGGCCTGCCGGGTGTCGGGCTGTTCCCGGGTGCTTGGGATCTCGGGGGCCGCATGCTCGGTTCGTGCAGGGGGTGCTGGCCTGCCGGAGGGGTGGGCTGCTCGCTTCCTTTGGCTCTCTGGACTCTTGCTCTTTGCCATGGGGGCTTCGTCTGGAGTCTCCCCCGTCCTCATCTGGGGTGTGCACATGGTTACCATCGGGATGTGTGGCCGCGGGTCTTCTGGGCTCCTAATGGGCTGTGGATGGTCTGGGTCCACTGGGTTCTTCCCTTTCTGCCTCTGGATCGCAGGGGCATGGTGGCGGTTTCTTGCCTCCATTGTGGTAGGCATTTCATGACATAATCCGTAACACATGACATATTTTTGCAAAAAACAATAGAATAGAAGTAACTGTGCGTGTGTGTGTATGTATTTATGTGTATGTATTAATATGTATGTATATTTATGTATGTGTGTATATGTATAAGCATATGTATAGTTAGATATGTGAGTATGTGTATATATGTATGTTTGTTTATTTTATGTTTATTTTATTTTATAATTTTTTTTTGTTTGTTTGTTTTTTGTTTAGTTTTTTTTTTTCTCTTTTCTTTTTCTTCTTCTTGTACCCCCCTCCTGTACCTCACACTCCGATCCTTCCAACCCTGAACTCCCACAACTATATCCACACAAAATATATATATATATATATATATATAAAAAAAAAAAAAATAATAATAATAATAATAATAAATAAAATAAATAAATAAAAATAAAGTATTAATTGTCCTCCGAAGAGGGGGGGTGGTGGTTGGGCCAAAAAAAAAAAAAAAAAAAAAAAAAAGTGGCATTTGGCCCCGCCCATATAGTATTACTTTTGCATACCTGTCAAGTTTTTAATTTAAAAATAAGGGAAATTTTCCGTCGCCCGCTTTGAGCCGTCCCACCAGCCTGAGGTTCAGTATCCCTTACATTTTAAGACTGGTTTACAAGAAATCTAAAATAACCACCTGTGAACCACTAGAAAACTACAATTAGCTAGATGATCAGGATCTAATAGGTCTACCTTTGTTGACACTAAAATGTTGTGAACATTCCCACATATGTAATTTTTATAATACAGCCTAAATGAAAACACTTTTCTAGATATTTACATGAAGTCTTCACTTTTATCGTCAGGGATGCACTCCTTTATGTTATATTTTTTTATTCAATGGATTCAAAATTGAACAAAGGGTGCACAAATTCTGCAAAATGAGCTTTTACTAAAGGACATGGACCAGATATATTCCATCAGTGAATCCATTCCTCAATAAAGTACGCAAAACAGTACATCAACAATGGATTTCATGTAGCAATGTAATAATGTAAACAATTCACTTGTTTCTGATTTTTTTCTTTTACCTTTTATAATACAAAAGGAAACAAATATCCATAAATATCTGTTTAAATTGGGCAACACAATTAATAATCTTTATTTAATATTCCTCTAGTAGGCAACAAAAACAGCTTGGGAGTACTTCCAGATAATAAAGTAAGTGGTGGTATGATGTGTCTAATACACTGATGGATTTACAAACTGATTAAGTTATGATACACAGGGGGCTATGGGATTTTAACAGGTAAACTCAGTAAAGGATTGTTTATTAGCTGACCAGTTGAATCCATTGGAAAACACACAATTTAGAGGCAGTGAGCACAGTTCAGAAACTGCTTTAAACTACCAAAATAAAGTACTGTACTTAATTCTGGCTATCCTCTACATCCAGCTTCTAGCTAACTAGTTAGCTAAATAAATTTCCGTTTATTATAGCTTACAGTAAGTCCTGCAATCCTAAATTAGTAAATACAAGTAAAAGCAAATAATTAGTTACTGGCTGATCAGGTACATCAGGGCAGGTTGAACATTATATTTAAGGGTAGACGAGTCTTTTTAACCTGCAGAGCTTTCCTGTCTGCAGCGGAGCAGCTTCCATGCCACACATTGATGCTGGAGCACATGACGCTCTGCACCACACATCTGTAAAATAAGGTGAGGACTGTGCTCCCGAGTCCAGCTCGTCTCAGCCTCCTCAGGAAGTAGAGCCGCTGATGTGCCTTACTGACCAGAGTGGAAGTGTTGTTGCTCCAGGTGAGGTTGCTGCTCAGATGCACACCCAAGTACCTGTAGCTGTCAACCACTTCCACCGCAGATCCTCCAATGTGCAGGGGGAGGTGGGCATGCTGGCCCCTTCTTAAGTCCACAATCATCTCCTTCGTCTTCTTTACATTGATGCAGAGGTTGTTTTCTCTTCACCAATCTTCCAGGTGTTCCACCTCCTGCCTGTAGCTGGACTCATCTCTGTTCATGATGTATCCAACCACCGCTGTGTCGTCCGCAAACTTCACAATATGACAGCCTGGATGGAGAGGTGAGCAGTGTGAACAGGAGGGGGCTCAGCACACAGCCCTGAGGGGAGCCAGTGCTGAGGATTATGGAGGGGGAGGAGATGTTGTGAATCCTCACAGACTGCGGCCTCTTGGTCAGGAAGTCTAGGACCCAGTTGCACAGGGAAGAGCTCAGAGTTTGGTTATCAGGGTCTGAGGAATCATTGTGTTGAAAGCAGATGTGAAGTCCACAAAGAGCATCCGAACGTAGGAATCCTTCTGCTCCAGGTGGGTGAGCGCAGTGTGGACTACGGAGGAAATGGCATCCTCTGTGGATCGGTTCTTCCTGTATGCGTACTGGTGTGGATCCACAGTGACGTTGATGGTGGCTTTGATGTGGGTCTGAACCAGTCTTTTAAAGCACTTTGTAACTATCGGAGTGAGGGCTACTGGCCGGTAGTCATTCAGACCTGTCCCTGCGGAGCTCAAGGGGACCGGGATGATGGTGGCAGTCTTCAGGCATGTGGGGACAGCTTACAAGCTACAAGATTGAAATAACAGTAAAGTTAACAAGTAACATAATTACACTGTTATTAAAATGTCAAACTTCAAGTAACAGACTTTAAATGTATTAATGCAGTATTATATATATATATATATTCTTTTTACATTTTGGAATGTTTACTTACAGATAAACATGTAATTTACTATACTTTGTAAAATTACAAAGAAAATATACAAGGAAATGCTGTAATTTGGGCGTGTCTATTTGTACAGGAGCAAGGAGCACCCATTTCAGAATCTGCTACTAGTTTCTCAAACCACCAGAGACACTAATGTATCAAGCGTTTTTAAACTATTATTTAGCTTAATTGTTCCATATGTAACTCATGTTCATATGGAACAACGGTTTTATATTTTTTATACTAAAAATTTAACTAATTTTCAACACAGAATAACATAATTTGTTTCAGCACCGCGAAGATAATTATTAAAGCCTTTTAACTGCAGTTTTAATTGTTTTAAATGGGTAACTCCAGCATAAGTAGCAGTAATGCAAGTAAATCTACTGAATAAAGAACATTAGGTACAAAATTTACATTTTGTTTGCTATTTTAGTGAAATACTTTGTTCTACTTTGTAAAAGTGAAGGGAAACCCCAGAGAAGTAGTTATACAGTGTTTTAAATGAGAGTTTTATCTGTTTAGCTCCATCCCTCGCGGGTTCCCTCTAGCGGTGATGGGGTATAATGTGTTAAAGCGGGGGAGGGGGCGGGGCTCTACTTAACCCGCATGAGACTGAGTTTCCGGTCTGTAGCTGGAGAGGAGGAAGAGCAGGATCAGCTACAGAAGGTATGGAGAAGTCTCTCTCTCTCTCTCTCTCTCTCTCTCTATCTCTCTCTCTCTCTCTCTCTCTCTCTCTCTCTCTCTCTCTCTCTCTCTCTCTCTCTCTCTCTCTGGATGTTAATCTACACAGATTTCTCCTCTGAAAACTGTTTATTTGGGTGTGTAAAGCGCTTCTGTTTATTTACAGTAAACTCAGATTTACAGATTTTTCCAGCACTGAGGCAGGAGCTTTAGCATTAGCAAAATTAGCTTGTAAAGTGACCCAGTGTTGTTACCAATACCACACCTAACAGCTAAAGTTGATTATTAAGGAAAGGATTAACCATTACAGACAGCTTGTACATTATCCTACCATTTAGGTTACATAACAACAACTTATCACACATTTAATGTGTTTAAGACATTCCGGCTGCTAATAGTATTTTATTGTTTGGAATTGTCTGCTAGCTTAGCTTAGCTAACTATCTAGATAGCATTGGCTAGGTTAACTTAATGTGCCTAAAACCTTAACTTACCTTCAAAATTAATGTACTCCTCTATACAGTTGCTGTATTTTTTTAAAAACTTGTTATTCAATATTTTTCTGCATTGTTCGTGGTAACTTACATTAAAAAATGCTGTGCATGCACCAAACAGCTTGTAGCTAGCCAGTCTTCCCTGTGCTTTTTTTTAACCCAAGTATCCAATGTTATCTAGCTAGCTAATGTTCCCAGTGCTTTTTTAACCCAACTATTTAATGTTATCTAGCTAGCCAATGTTCCCAGTGCTTTTTTTAACCCAACTATTTAATGTTATCTAGCTAGCCAATGTCCCCAGTGCTTTTTAACCCAAGTAGCTAATGTTATCTAGCTAGCTAATGTTTCCAGTGCTTTTTTTTTAACCAAGTTTCTAATGTTATTTGGCTATCCAATGTTTCCAGTGCTTTTTAAAACCAATTATCTAATGTTATCTAGCTAGCCGATGTTCCCAGTGCTTTTTTAACCCAAGTATCTAATGTTATCTAGCTAGTTAATGTAACCAGTGCATTTTAATCCAAGTATTTGTTATCTAGCTAGCCAATGTTCCCTGTGTTTTTTTTAACCCAAGTATTTAATGTTATCTAGCTAGCCAACGTCCCCAGTACTTTTTTAACCAAGTATCTAATGTTATTTGGCTATCCAATGTTCCCAGTGCTTTTTTAACCCTAGTATCTAACATTATCTAGCTAGCTAATGTTCCCACTGCTTTTTTAACCCAAGTATTTGTTATCTAGCTAGCCAATGTTCCCAGTGCTTTTTATTAACCCAAGTATCTAATGTTATCTAGCTAGCTAATGTTACCAGCATTTTTAACCGGTAGCTAAAGACAACACAGCTGCCAAAATACCTTCACCAAGTCAGGAACATATTTTATTCTTTTAATCCGGATACAAATTTTCCTGAACTTCATTCTAAGTGAGATAATGTGGCCAGCAAGGCATTAAAGCAGCATTTCTTGCATTTCAGACATGAATAGATGCTGCATTGTCCGACATCCATAAATTTGCATTATATATATATATATATATATATATATATATATATATATATCTTTTTTTTTTAAAGATACAAAAATCGAACTAAATTTACCAGCATTTTGTTTAACTGGGTAGCTGAGGTTAGCTGGCTAGCTGAAGTTATCAGCAGTTTGTTAAACCTGGAGTTTAATGTTGGCTAGCTTGATAAAGTTGCCAGCGCACTGTAGTTGGCACGGCAGTGCAGTGACCACATCTGCACCAGGTAAAGTTAGTTCTACCGACCCTCTCCACCTGTACGGGTCCCAATTAATTTGTTTCATAAACAAACAACCTTAAAATGTCTATTAACAACTTCACTTACCAAATATGCAAAATGGAGAGCTTAATTCCAAATATATTTTAATATATTTTAACATTAAATGCAAAGTTTTGGTCAATTTGTCACTGGTGTTATCCCATCTTGAAGAATTAATTTTGTTCATCAGTTTATTCATTTTTTATAAAAATTACAATGTGACCGAATGTGATAAACATTCCGTTTAATTTCACGTTACCAAAGTATTATTATTAACAGGTTTAAGCCTGACGAGAAATATTGTCACGTTTTAATCTCGCGAGATCTCGTGCAACGAGATATCATCACACCCCTAGTAATTATCGTTACCATGGAATTAAAGAGAATGCATATATAGCCCAGCCATTGTGTGACTTACAGAAAGGATTCCCCAAAGACACAGATAATGTTTGCTTTTCAGATGAAGCTTCAGATGAGTATGCTTACTTATTAGCTAGAGTAAGCAAAAGTAAAATGGCTAAGAACAAGATACATTTTGTTTAGCTAGCTAGTGAACAGGCTTTAGTACTATTTAGTTGATGAAATTGTGGGTAACGTTAGCTTCTGTAAAACTGTAGCGGGTCTGGCATAGAGCTTTTGCTGCTCTCTGGCTCTGCAGATCGCTGAATTTGGGCTTGGACCCAATGCTGCGATTATGCCACTGTGTCGCTACATTTAATTGGTAAACAAATTTCACTTAAATTATAGACGGTGGAGCTGCATTAAAAAACTGGGTTAAAAAACACTAACATTTACATTTCTCGAACAAATTGCATTTGTGTTTTTTATATTCAAGGGAATTTTATTTCATATATATGCGTTAGCTTATAAATGTTAGCCTAAAACGTGGTGGAAAATAATAATGATGATAATATGAAGGTGTCCCAGTAGTTTTCTCCTATAGTGATTTAGATCATTGTCTTCAGTTAATTGACTTGCTTTAATTTTAAAACGTACATTTTTTTCTTTTTTCAGAAATATATTACGAGCAATTATAAACTTCTGAAAGAGGTGAAACACAAAGCATCCTGAAGAATCTCCAGAACACACAGAAATTGTTTGTCCCAGCATGGAGAAATTTCACCACTCTGCAAAGAGTTTTACTACACAGAGTACTCTTAAACAGCACCAGCACGTTCAAACAGGAGAAAAAACGTATCAGTGCTCAGACTGTGGAAAGAGTTTTAATCAACAGAGCATTCTCAAAAGACACCAGCGCATTCACACAGGAGAGAAACCATATTCCTGCTCAGACTGCGGGAAGAGTTTTAATCGACAGAGCACTCTCAAAGAACACCAGCGCATTCACACAGGAGAGAAACCGTATCACTGCTCAGTCTGTGGGAAGAGCTTTAATCGACAGAATAATCTCAAACTACACCAGCGCACTCACACGGGAGAGAAACCGTTTTACTGCTCAGACTGTGGAAATAGTTTTAATCGACAGTGTCAACTCAAAAAACACCAGCGCATTCACACAGGAGAAAAACCGTATCACTGCTCAGACTGTGGGAAGAGTTTTAATCGACAGTGTACTTTGAAACGACACCAGCGCATTCACACAGGAGAGAAACCGTATCAGTGCTCAGAGTGTAAGAAGTGTTTTACTACACAGACTGAGCTTATAATACACCAGCACATTCACACAGGAGAGAAACCGTATCACTGCTCAGACTGTGGGAAGAGTTTTATTCGAAAGTGTATCCTCAAATTGCATCAGCGCGTTCACACAGGAGTGAAACCATATTATTGTCCAGAGTGTGAAAAGTGTTTTATTACACAGAATTATCTCAATATACACCAGCGCATTCACACAGGAGTGAAACCGTATCACTGCTCAGACTGTGGAAAGAGTTTTAATCGACAGAATACTCTCAATATACACCAGCGCATTCACACAGGAGAGAAACCGTATCACTGCTCAGAGTGTAATAAGGGTTTTATTACACAGACTGAGCTTAAAATACACCAGCACATTCACACAGGAGAGAAACCCTATCACTGCTCAGACTGTGGCAAGAAATTTACTAGACAGAGTCATCTTAAAAGACACCAGCGCATTCACACAGGAGAGAAACCCTATCACTGCTCAGACTGTGGGAAGAGTTTTACTACACAGAGTACTCTCAAAAAACACCAGCGCATTCACAAGAAGATAACTATACCAAATCTGCCCACTACCGTAAAAAGTGCAAAACCTACATCTTCTGGACAGAACACCTTATCCCACACAAAATCTTCACCCTGACACTTGGGATACTTCCCACTGGAGACCAATAAAAACTGAATTTAACAATGTATTTTTTAAATTTTAAATTAATTAATTCCATGTTATGTCTTCACAATTCTTTCACACTACTTGTGGGTTACTGTAGTCCCCTCCTGGCACAAAAATTCAAGTAGTTCAGTTTTGCTTGGCTTGTGACCATCCAACTTGCATCTTACATTTAATGGGGTTCAGGCATGGAGATTGACAGTCAACGTATTTGAATGTCTGCCAGCAACCGCAGAATGACCTCAAAGTGACCTACAAAAAATGCCAAATGGCAGCTGGGGTGAAAAGCATGGAAAGAACAGTTCAAAACAATCTCTTAGAGGCAGGACTCAAACTAGAAAACTCAGATTGAATGAGAATAATTGTAGAGCCAGGCTGATGTTGGAAAAAATCATAAAAATTGGACTGGAGTAGGATCTTTTTCTCCAATGAGTCCAATTTTCAGATTTGCTCAACACTTTGTCGTCTAATGGTTAGATGGAGATCTGGAGTGTTTTGCACCCACTGTGAAATTTGGTGGAGATGATTCAGCAAGGCTGGAATTGGGCGGTTTGGTCTTTGTGAATGACGCATGAATCAATCCACATAAAAGGTTATCCTGGAAGAAAAATCAGTTTTTTTCTGCTCTGGCAATGTTCCCCAATTCCACACAGCTAGATCAATTAAGGTGTGGATGAAGGACCACCAGATCAAGACCAAGTTATGGCCAGCCCAATCTCCAGACCTGAACCCTATTGAAAACCTATGGAATGTACTCAAGAGGAAGATAGATGGTCACAAGCCATCAAACATTTTCTGCAAATAAATACCCTAAATTAGAATATCAGAAAAACTGGTCATTTTGAAGTGATCTCTGCGCTCTCTTTTTTCCAGCTGTATTTTATAATTTTGATATTTGGAACCTTTTCTGTGATATGCTGAATGAATTATATATGCTGAATATTGTATTGTGTATGTGTATTCATTTATATGTGGTGGCTTTGAAGCATGTGAGAGGTGTTTATAGATGTCCGTATAAACCTCTGGGAGTTCCCAGGCACAGCCCTGAAGCACATGCCCAGGAATGTTGTCATAGCCAGGAGCTTTACGAGCATTGATCCTGCTGAATGCTCTCCTCTCACTGTCTGGGGACAGCGTCAGCACCTGGAGAAGGGATGGTTTTCTGAGCAGGTGTGTTGTTGAGTGGCTCAAACCGTGTGAAGAATCTGTTTAGGTTGTATAGCAGAGAGGTGAGTCTGTGGAGGGGGTTTATAGCCTGTGATAGACTGAATTCCCTGCCACAGGTTCTGTGTGTCTCTGCTGTCACTGAAGCGTTGGATTACCTTCTTGGAGTACAGCCTCTTAGCTTTCCTGATGCCGTGGGACAAGTTGGCCCTAGCTGTCCTCAGACCTGCCTGGTCTCCTGTTGTGAAGGCTGCATTTCTAGCACTCAGGAGCTTGTGGACGTCTCCTGTCAACCATGGCTTCTGATTAGCCCGAACAGTGATGGTCCTGAGTTGACTTGCATTATCAATGCACTCGATGTAGCCAGAGTCAGTTTCTGTGAACTCCTGAATGTCTGTGGAGTTGTTGTGGGTGGCAGCCTCTCTGAACATATTCCAGTCGTTTGTGCTGAAACAAACGTGAAGTTCCTCTGAGTAACCATCCGGCCACACTTTAACCAGTGGTCTGTAAGCTGGCATTAGCATAATGGTGAGGTGGTCAGAGGCTCCAAGGTGGGGAAGGGCTTTGTAGGCATCTCTGTGTGGTGAAGACCTAGTCCAATGTGTTGTTTCCACAGGTTGGGAAGTCCACATGTTTAAGTAGTCCAGAAAACACACTCTTAGGGTAGTTGCAGTAGGAGTTCAGTTCTGAAGAAGAGGAGTTCCTTTGAGTTTGGAGGTAAAGCAAGGGCACTGCCAGTGCTTGCTCCAGATATTAGATTAGCATAACTTAGTCTTTAAAATTTAGATGTTATAGTTGTTGAGTGTAGGGTAAGATTCTTAGCTTGCAAAGTTTAGGACCAAACCTTCAGCGCTTACGATTAGAAGGTTTTGAGTGCATTCAAACTGTTTTCTAGTATGTGCAGATTTGATTTTTTTTTTATTCCTAGTATCTCTGTCTGTCCTTGATTAGACAAGTGTAGCATAGCTTAGCTTAATGCTATCAGTCACGAAGTGGTAAACACCACCTGAGCCACTCCAGAGAGAGTGCTCCCAAAAGTGTTAACCCACGTCAGGTTTTTGTGCTGCAGTAAGGTAGCAGGCTCATTCATTCCATGTGCTGGTATTCTCGTTTGTCTGTGGTTCAGTTGGTATAATTAAACATGTGCAAGTTATCATAGAGAGATATTTGGTTGTGTTGTATTACTCTAGTCTTATACTTTCTTATCTTTTCCACAGTGGATATCATATCTTGCCTAAGTTGCTTTCCTAAGTTACTAAAAATATCCAAATCATTTAGTTCCTTTATTATTTTTATCCAGTTCCAACTATTATCTTTGTATTGCTTTACAACTATATTTACTCATCTGTGTGTTTCAATAAAAGGCTTTTACATGGTAAGATCTGCAATCTTAGCGTGTTTTCTCGAGATATGGTTGAGAAACTCTCTTTGTTATTATTTGGTAAATACTAAATGGCGACCAAAGGAGAAATCCAGTGTGAAATGGAGAGATGTAAAACTTAAGTACAAACCTCTGTCGAATAACTCACCTCCGTTCACACCCAGCATACTGAAACACAGAGCTTTTAACCGATGCTCACACCAGGCTTACAATTCTGGAGATAGAGGCATAGAGTTACCCATGCAAAGAAATCACTATTTTTACAGCATAAAGAAGCTCACAGTTGTTCCACACTTCATTGGTAGAATTTGTCAAATGCACCCCAGATCAACAAGTGGCAGTATCTTGTGGAAAACACAAAAAATTAACATGTGTTCTATTTTTTTAACACTGTTAAATGTCTACTCACTGCAAAAACATCCATCACAATAAATGTGTATGAAATGTATAAAAAAAATATCTGAAGTAAACGCTTATATTTTGCAAACAAATCTGCCATTGGGGTAAGCAATTTTTTCTTAAAATAAGGTCTTTGCTTTGCACTTAAATGTCTTTAAACAAGTACACAACGTGTAAATAATGCAAATTTTCAAAAACTAGACAAAATCAGTGTACCCGTGGGTCCTTAAAAAGTCTTAAAATGACTTAAATTTAGTTTGACATATTCCAATCGGTAAAGACAAGTGCCATCATATGGCAGCCTTGTTGATTTGGGTGGAGAAAAAAATGTCTCGCACCGATGTGGAATGCGCGTGGAAAAGGGCGAAAACACCCAAAACTGACGAAATTGCTGCCAAGAGAGTATCTGAGATGGCACCATCCACATCACGAGGTTAGTAATTAATTTGCAATTGATGTCAATGTTTATTTGCTTAACGCTTTGTAGTTTTTAAGCAGCAGTTTTCAAACCTGATCCTGGAGTACCTTTTGTCCTACTTGTTCAACCTGCTTGCAACACACATGAACCATGTAATCAGCTAATTATATAGCTCATTTTAAGTTGATGTAGGTGAATTACAGCAAAGAAACGAAATGTTCAGGACATAAATTGCTAATTTCTGGTCCTTGAGATCAACCACCCTACAGAGGTTAACCCTCTCTTAAATGTCATATTAGGTGTGTGATCAGTATTCTAGTGTGTTCTGGAATCTCCAGTGCTGGAGATCTACCACACTGGAGATTTCAGAACACACTAGAATACTGATCACACACCTAATATGACATTTAAGAGAGGGTTAACCTCTGAAAGCCAGTGTAAGATTAAATTGTATTTATTGAATAGTTCTGAAACTCTCTTATTGTTGGTGGTCCTAGGCTTTATCTTATTTTTATTTTTGAATCTACAGAACAGCAGACTAGAGACTATAGTGTACACTGCATGTTTTAAAACGCAACACTGAAATCTGTGTAATAAATTACTACAATTAATTTCACACTTTTTTGCCGTATTGTTAATTTGTGTACTAAAACACTGCATGTTATAGTGTTTATAACTATGTGTGTGACAAATAAACGATGATGACTTTTTTCATGACTGTAATGAAATTTTGATTGGTTGGTTAAAGAATCTTTCGCATGATCTCCATGATCTCTGTAAACAAACACAAGTGCCATTAAAACAAATACAAAGAACTATAACAAAAGATTTTTTAACCTCGTATATTTAATATTTTTGGAAACAATTCTTTAGTCATACAGGACAAAGGTTTGTCTCATTTAAAACATCCATCTAAATAAAATAATGCATGTTTAATATAACAGTACTAAGTAAACAAATAATTTTCCATTTGTAAAATGGGGGAGGGGGGGGTAGGCATGGGATCTCAAGTTGGACAATTTGGGTGATCAGGTAGTTCTTGGGAGAGGCGGAGGCTGCGCTGATTCGATCTGGTGAATTTGTGTATAATTTGATGGTATGTTAATTAATCTAGAATAGTGAAATCACGCGGTGCTCTTATTGACATCTCTGATGAACAGAGAATGGGTGGAGGTTGGAAAGAGTGAGGAGACCGGAGTAGCGGATGAATTAAAGCAGAGAGGTAAAATAAGAAGGGTAAATGCAATGCTGGCAAGATGATTAGAGCAGTGTGGGGTTCTAGGGAAAGAAAGATATGTAAGTAATTAAGTGAGGTGTTGGGGTGCTGCCAGCTTATTCAAATATATGGACTGTACTGGAATAACAGCGTAGAGGATGGTGTCTCGGGGAGTCAGAATCGGTTGAAGAGGATTATGGTGTCGAACAACTTGTGGAATGATACACGTAGTGTAGTTTAAGGCCCCAAAGAGAAGGCTTTGCTCCACTTCGCAGAGCAAGAGCGACCAAGGAAGGTAGACAGGGTGCCCAGGGCGGTCTAACTCGACCCGGGGAAGTGAAGAAAAGCAAGACGATGATTGTTCCCCCAATGTGGGGTTTCTTTGGGATCTGTTATTTAGTCCAAAGAATAGGATAACTTTGTGTGTGTGCAGAGGTTGGGGTTTGTGCCATAGCAGGTGAAACGGCTTGTTTCTTTATCTGTCAGGATTGAGGAGGTTTCTGCCTCCTGAGTGTTTGTTGGGATTGGGGAAGTGCTGGCTGTTCTGTTAAGAACCAATTGTTCCCAAGTTTCAGGTTGGTGCCAAGGGTGTCTAGGAACTGCAGCCAATGCTTCCAGGCTTTCTGGATTTTCGGTATTCTGTTGGAGATGGACTAATCTGTTCCTTCTTGTTTGCTCCTTTCCTGTGATTGAACTAGGGCCTGCAGACTCCCTATGGGTAGGGCTAGGTCCCGGGACTTGGTTAGTGGAAATCAAGCTTTTACTGGTATTGGGGTCTCCTGACTCCTGAAGGATAGGGGTGGGTCCTAAGACTGGGCTAGTAGATCCCTGTTCCTCACTGTTCCTAGGGCCTGTTGTTGGAACCAGTGGGTTGGTTTCTAGTGTTTGGTCTTGGATCTGGATCACTGTCGAAACCTGGGTTACTTGTTTGAGAAACAGTTGGTTCAAGCAATCGTGTAATTTCTTCTGTGGCCCACTGGATTGTTTCAGCCTGTATTTTTTTGAGGCTGCGTCTCGACCATCTGATGGCCACTCCCATGCCCCATTAGTGACATGTTCAAAGAAATGCGTCATTTGGTCCGCCTGGTCGCCATGAACAACCTAACAATAGTTTGTTCAACGCGTGATTTAAAGGTGATCTTAAAGTTGAAAAATAACACTAAGTTCAAACCACACACACACACACACAACAACAACACAGCAAACTCTACACACTCCACACAACACACACCAACTATTTACAAACTATTTACAGTTCTTTATTTAGTTTTTTAACGCTTGGACTTGGTGTTTAGAGAAAAACTTTTCCACGTCGGAAGAAGCAGATAAAGAGACAGAAAGTCTGGTGTCCTCTTCAGCCTCCTTCTCTTCTTGCTGGGGCCCCTTTCTTCTTCCTCCTCTTCCTCTTCTTCCTTAGTCGTGTCCTCTCTTTCCAGCTCTTCCTCTTCTGGATAGTCTTCTTATTTTTCCTCTAGAACTGGTCTCCAGCTCTTGCACCCTTTTTTTGGCGTCTTCTCTGGTGAGGATATGTCTGGTTCCGAACCTTGAGACTCCAGGCTTGTTTCAGTTCCACTCTCTTGCAGTCCTCTTACACTGGCAGCTTTGGCTGCTGTATTTAGTGGCACATAGAATTTTGAGGCCACTGCTTTGGCGTGGCACATGGAACGGTGGACTGCAGCTTTTTTGTGCGGACTGAGATCTTTGGTCTGAAAAATAAGAAACAAAACAAGCAACTTATTAAAAGTTACATTCAGTGTAGCCTTGGTTAACTGTAGTCAGCAGGAAAAGTACTTACGTAGTCGACCATGGACGTCCTCAGGTACTGAAAGGTATAGGTGCCCTCAAAAGCGAGCTCAATCCATTGATCCTGGAAATAGTCCAGGAGCTTCTTGCATCCGCCGCCAGACCTAGAGAAAAAAAAATTGTCAAATTTGTCCCTCGGGTCCAAAAGGGTCATGAAAAGCCATATTCCTGCTCCGTCAGGAAGACTTGGGCATGGCCGTAAGTCCCAGCAGACTTGTGGGACTGGACCTATGAAAAGATAAAAAAGAAACAAAAACCAAGATGCAGTTAAACATATGCACTAACAAAATTACCCAATGTTTAACAAATAATGATAATAGCCCCAAACCCTTACTGATTAAAATGTTCACTCGCTTCTATTGTGCTGAAGTCATCCTCCAGCTGAGCCTCCCTCCCTTCTGTCACCAGCATATTGGTCATTACTCCGGTCCTGTGGCCAGATATACCGATGAAATATCCCCACATAAGCGAGCTCGGGTCAGAACTTTTTCCAACAGTTCTGATAAAAACAAGAAACAAGAACAACAAGAACCTCCACCCACCTGTAAACAATAAAACATAAAACAAAATACAAACACAAACAAACAGTAATTTAAAAAGCTGCCTCTACCTTTGGGAAGCTCACAGAGAGAGTATGGGAAAATGGAAAACTCACTGTTCATACAAAAGTACAGGTGTACAGAGCCTGTGTCATGAGCACACTTTTGTATGGTTGTGAAGTGTGGGCAACTTACTCATACCAAGAGAGAAGGCTAAACAGCTTCCATCTTCGCTGCCTGAGGCGGCACATACTGGGTATCACCTGGAGGGATGGGATCACCAACACAGCAGTCTTGGATAAAGCGCAGCTTCCCAGCATGTACTCTCTTTTGAAGCAGCGACGTCTTCGCTGGCTGGGCCACATCCGGCGAATGGACGATGGACGAATCCCAAAGGACACCCTCTATGCTGAACTGTCCTCTGGCAAGAGGCATACTGGACATCCTCAGCTTCGCTATAAGGACGTCTGCAAGCGAGATCTGAAGTGCTTTAACATCAGCCCTGTCACATGGGAAAATGTAGCTCAAGACCATCAGTGGACTGCTACAGTATGAAATTACCCTGGCTCATCACCAGGAAGCAAAGAGGACTAGGAAGAAGCAAAAAGAGGACGCCATCACACCACCAGCAACACAGTCTTACAAATGTGACATCTGCGGCCGGGTCTGCCTCTCGCGGATTGATCTTTTCAGTCACAGCAGACACTGCATGAAATCCTAAATCCAGGCACAAGAAATCAAATGGTTTTTCGAGACTGAGATGCCGAAGAAGACTCCGCAATCTTTGCTGAGTCTGCTAAAAAAGAGAAATTCCCCTTCAGGAGCTTCCACTCGCCCACATACAGAAGGAATCTGTGCACATGGCTCCGGCAGGTTTTGCCATTATCTTTAACCTTTGTTGTAGGATTGGCCTCGACAGAGAAGACAAAGAAGTCCTGTAGAACTTGTTTTGTAAAACATAATGTTTACATGAATAAAATAGTTAAAATTGGAAAACATTTTTGCCTTTAATATGAACAATGAAAATAGATGCACATACCATATTTTGGGTTATGCTCTGTTTCAAAATCATCCTTTCTGGAATTTTTTTTTCTGAGCTTTTTCTGCGGGCTTGCCATGTAGAGCTGCACCAGCCTGGCGAGCTCTTGTCTTTTGGTTTGGCAGTCCTGCCTGGGGCATTTTCCCTTGCCTAAATCTAGATGTGCTTTGAGCTCCTTGTTTTCTTTCAGTAGCCGCTGGCTTTTTTTTTGCAGTCGATAGTGATGTCCTGGGTGGTCTCCGCCGGCGCTGGCCCTGATTTGACATCTATGGACCTTTCAGGTGTTTCAGTGTCAGTTGGGACATCTCTGGACCTCCCCAGGACTCCCGCTTTCGGGCAGGAATTCCTCGGAAGTCCCAGGCGTCCTGATTGCAGATGGGAGGTCTGCCGATGTCCCTGGGGATGGGTTGGCCTCAGTTTTCCTAGCTGCTCCAGGATGTATTGTTTTTTGCACCTTGTGACGATGCTCTTAGCCTCATCAGGCTATAAAACATTTAAACACATAAAAACAAACATTAACTAAAAAGTATTATTACTAAGGTATTACTAACATCTTGTAATAAAAAGCGAACAATTTGTTGCACATACCGTTTTATCAATGTGGCATTGTGCGTAATGCCTGTCGAGCCTTTTAACCCATTGTGGAATCCCGTCAGATGCTTAGAAAGGTTTGAGTATGTGACGTGGCAAATAGGGCACTGCTGGTGCCTCATTGTGTCCTCTTAACAAAAATGTACTGATTTCTGGAAAGAAAGTGGATTTTAGCTAATTCTTGTTTTTTAAGGAATAACGAAGCGACGTCGAGTCGTTAGCTGTCCTTCACCAATCCTCCTGCTCTCTGACGTCACGTTCACATTTGCGCAGTAACAATAATTAAATACATACA
Organism: Astyanax mexicanus; assembly: GCF_023375975.1. Taxonomy (NCBI): domain Eukaryota; kingdom Metazoa; phylum Chordata; class Actinopteri; order Characiformes; family Acestrorhamphidae; genus Astyanax; species Astyanax mexicanus. The sequence continues at coordinate 25,861,487 of NC_064411.1, forward strand.
GTACAGGCCAAAAGTTTGGACACACTTCTTTTTTTAATTTAATTCTCAAAATAATCATTATTCATATCATAGGCAACAAACCCATAAAATAAACATAAACATAAGAAAAAGGAAAGAATAATTAAAATATTTTTAACCCCAATGTCATGGTGTGCACAGAATACACTCGCAGATACAGTAAAATTGGTTGTTTATTAAGTATAAGGGCAGAGAAACGGGTAGTCGTACAGAAACAAGTAGAGCACCAGTAAACAGAAGCCATAGAAAAAACCATACCATGAGTGAGAAACAGTCCAGAGTTCAAACACGAGTAAGCCAGCATCAGAGATAATCCAATAATTGAAAAACGTGAAACAGTTCAGGTCATACACAGAATAATCCACAATCAGAGATACAGGCAGAAATTGGCGTCGAGAAAACAAGAGCAAGGTCATATACGGAAAAACATACACAGAAAGGTAACGCTTTATAAAGTGGTAGAAACCAGGCAATACGCTGAACCTGAGTATTCGTAAAGTGTCCTTAAATACCCTGGGGTAATCAATACTAAGGGCTTCCTGGTGAAAGCAGGTGAGGTGTCACGTGCGTGGGCATGACGGCTAATCCTAAGGTAGGTTTTGTTCTGTCCCAGGTGACCTGCCCATGGAATAGTGTGTGCAAGGTGTAGAACCAAAGGTTTGCAATTTGTGGGAACAACCATACATTTGTCAGGGTAGTCTGCCAAGTAAAGGATGTTATTCTCAAGAATGTATCTGTCTTTACAGGTAAATGACCCAGTGCTATCATCCTGTCCTACTTGGGCATACAAGGGAGCAAGGGAATGGTCCTCTCTCTGAAGAGTGTCTATGTTTGTGGGGACCTGCCATTGACCAGTATTAAGGTGTGTGGTGTTTGGTAGATGTGTGGGTGACCCTAAAGCTTTCTCAAGACGTTTCTGACATGATTTTTTTCGGCCATCCTTCCCACTCTCAAACAGGCTATCAGACACAGAAGGAAGTGGCTCAATACATGCTCAAAAGTGTGTTAACACTGGGCAGGAGACATTAACAGGGGACTGGGCTTCTGCTAACAATTCAGCCAAGACAAGCAAGTCCCTGCCAATCACCATGTCTTTGGGCAAGTTATTAACCACTCCCACCCGCAAAAGAAACACATTCTCAGAAACCTCAAGAGTTACATCTGCTGTAGGATAACATTTTATATCACCATTTACACATTGTATTTTGGTCAGTTTAGAATGGTCAAATCACACTAGGTGGCAAAAAATCCCCCTTTACCAAGGTCACAGCACTCCCAGTTTCTAACATAGCTTGTAAAGGTTGACCATTAACCACCACAGAAATGTCAGTAGAATTACCCAAACTGCTGGAAACAAAATATCTAGGCTCAGTTATCACTGCTCCCTGTCTGTCTGGTAAAAAATATCCCCCTCTCTTGGCACATAACAGTAGCTTGACAGTTTAGGTTTTTTAAGAGGACATACAGATGCCTTATGTCCCTGCTGTCGACAATAGAAACAAACCAAGGTACCTTTTGTTTTCTGTCCATCTTGCATGTCTTTAGGTGGTCCATGCTCTGGAGAAGGGCTGACAGTACCTGCAATAGGTCTAAATCAAATAAACATACAATGGAAAAATTAAATTCTCAAAATAATCGTTATTCATTTCATAGGCAACAATCCCATAAAATAAACATAAGAAAAAGGAAAGAATAATTAAAATATTTTTAACCCCAAAGAACCCCTTCAAAATGGTATGGACCAAAATGGGTCCAGTGCGCATGCCCCAATTTTGCTCAGGCCCTATATAAGGGCAGCTAAAACAATGATTGGGCCCTTTGCCAGACCAGGAAGCAAGTACAGGTGAGTGTATGAATATGAAGGACTGCACCAGCAGCTATTTAAACAGAAATGTGTCCCAGTAGCATACATTTTACTGTAAAATATGGGAAATGTCCCAAGCTAGCAAAATGTTTAACTTTTTAATGGGGGAATTAGTATTAACTGGAAAAAATAGCTGTGTATGTGTATGCACTGAGAAGGGACAGAACAGGACTGAAAACTATTTTGTTGTTACATTTGTGTACAAATGCGTTACATTTTTTTCCATTTACCTTCTTGATGTCCTGCAGATTCTTGAAAAGGAGATCGTACTGCAGCAGATCTTGTTTGTTGCTCACTTTGTCTAAAGTCTGACTATTTATGTATTCTAAAAGTTTTCCATAAAATGAGGTCATTCACAGCTCCTCCCTGAAAAATCACTCTCTGACATCACAATGGACCATCCTGATTTCTGTATAGAAGGGTACTTTACACTTGTAAAAGCATTTAAAACTTCATATGCCAATTTCAGTTTTAAATGTATTAATTGTAAAATAAAAAGGATTTGAGTTTATTTGTAAATTGGATGGTAAAACTTTTTAAACTTTTCCAAAATAAGACTAGCAAGCATTCTCATTCTACTACAAAAAATTAGCCAATTTTGATATAATTTTTTGTACATATTAAAGGAAGAATTACTGATGTTGGAGACTATTTGGGTCAGTTTATATCTGGTTCTGTGTAAAAATATGAGATAAACACCTCTGGTCGCTTGTTTCACTTAAAACTACCACAACTTATAGCACTTGTTGTGGACTTCCGGCGCCGCTCGAGTAGCAGCCAGGTACAGCAGCTCCTGCTCTTCGTGAGCTTTTTCTCTTGTTTTTCTCTCTTTTTTTATAGAACTCTAAATTTAAGTATTTGTAAACTGTCTGCACACCATGGACATTAAACTGGTCAAGCTTGCACTTTTCTTTTTGTTTTTCTGGCACATTACACACGCGACCGTGGATCCAGCAGACGGTCTCTTTGTTTATAGCCAGGATCAGCTGTTAGCCTTTAGCGTAACAAGGCTACCTCGCGAGCTAAAGAGGAGGCGGCGGGGGTGTCGTGCGGGTGTGGAGCGTTGTTTCTCTGTGACCCAGTACCTTTTTAACCTGAGCTTGAGGCTGCTCCTCATCCACCTTCGCCCCCTGGTGAGTTTATCAATGGACCCACTTCAGTTTGCCTATCAACCTGGCATTGGAGTGGAGGACACAATCAACTACCTGCTTCATAAATCTCTGTTCCACCTGGAGAATGCTGGGAGTACTGTGATAATCATGTTCTTTGATTTCTCCAGTGCTTTTAATACCATCCAACCCATGCTCCTGAAGAACAAGCTGGAGTCACAGGATTTAACCATCAGCTCACCTTATGTAGGTACCCTAGCCAAGCAGTAGGTGGCAGCACCACCAGTAATGCACAATGCAAGCAACACCAGATTAAGAAATAGGGGTGTGGCTTCACAGGGAACAAAACCACTGGTCAGACAGGAACAAAGCCTCTTTGAGTTTGCCAACCAGTCAAGAACACCAAGACCAAGGCCACTAATAAATGTCCATTTATTTTCACCAAGTTGTCTGTGTTGATTTCATAAATGTTGGTTACTGCCAATAACCATATAAAAGAATTCACATTTAAAACCTTCAGAATCTGAGTCAGCAATATCAGAATTTTAGTCATTAATTGTAGTTTTAATATTAATTAAAGCTACAACATTTGTAAGGTGCAAGTAATTTTATGAGACTGATTACTTAATGAGATTTATGCCACCAGCATCTACAGCCCAATCAACCATGTCATGTAAGATGAGTACTCGCTTCCTTCCAATCCATCCAACAAAGATGTGGAAAACGCCCAACAGAGGTGGAGTCATTCATTGCAGTTTCTCCAACAAATGGCTGGAGGATTCCCCGACCAACAGCTCAGGAACCTAAAGTTCCTGAAGGATTTTCTACGGTTGAGGCAGTGGCCCGTTGTTCTAGCTCAGAAGGGGTATGCCCCGACATCCATCAAGGTCATGCTTCTCAATGCCTTGGCCTTCATGAACCATTTCAAGGCCTTTTACTCAGATTTCTGGGCTTAGTTTCAGCAAGCTGGACTGTATTCTGCGGCAGCTTGAGGAGCTGGGTCATGACGATGCAGTGCTAACCCACCAGCAGAGGGCAAAACAGAATCAGTTAATCCAAAACAGCACTGACCTCCAGTCCTTCATGCACAAGGTAGTGCGTAATCTGCCCAGAGTTACTGAAACTCTGTTACTTAGACTACATTTACAATACATTACATTAGATGCATGCCAGTGTCAATGTGCCAAATCTGTTTTTTTCTAAATCAGATTTGAGTCACTTTTGTATGTTGTTCCTTAATTTAATACATATACGATCCATGGACATGCAACAAATGAGCTGAACTCATTAATGCACTAATTGAGAGACAATTAAGAAAATACATTTCTAACATTTTTATGATGTTTCTAAGAGACAACTGCTGGGATCACATTCTGAAAAATTTGAAATTCAAGATATCGTTAAGATATCAGGAGAAAAGGACAATGTGCAGAAGTCCATGTGCAACATCAGATCTCCTTAAATGTAAATCTGAAGAAGACTGGAAGAAAACTTGCTAACCATTCTACTGCTTGTAGTTTGGAATTCTGGGAATATTTAGAAAATTTAGGGCAGGTTTGCGCTACAAAATCTTGGCTTAACACAGTACACCGTAATCAAACAAATTATGGAAGGGAACCAAGTGAGACCATACAGGATGCTGGTAACCCAATGAGATTCTGATTGCTGGTTGCTGTGATGGTGGAAAATACCACCTAAAAAACCCTAAAAAATTGCCACTGTTCCAAATCGTACATCTTTTCCACATGAAGGGTATTATCAAGCTGTACAATGCGGACTTGTTTAACATAAACCCCCCAAAAGAAGAGAAATTTAAGAAATTGATAGTCATTAGCAAAGCTGCTACTTTCAGAAAACTGGGTAGACCATGAACCTAGGGAACCTAGAAAACGTTTTTTTTTTTTAGATGGATGGGTTGAAAATTTTGACTTCAGAGCACTGTCCCTGCAATTTGGCTTTATAATTCTGCATTATAATTTTGGCAGCCAGGCTCTCTTTTGGGTGAACAGAAAAACAACAACAAACAAATGCTCTTTGATTTGGTAGTCAGAAAGTCAGAGACAAACTTTCTTTTTGGGTTAAAACTTCACATTCTGGCTCTGAAGTTTATTCTGTGGCAGATAAGACTGGCTTCCTGTGTGGGGAAACGCAACTGTACGGATTAGAAAGTGATACATGCTGCACTTTGTGTCAGTGCACCCCTCTCACAGCAAAGCAACATTGACTACACAACACAAGCAGATGCTGCAGATGCTGGTGAAGCTGGAACTGGTGATACTGAGACTGCCTCAGAGCTCTATTTTGGGACCAGCCTTGTTTTTTTTTTTATCTACATTAATGATGTTGCCAAAGTTGCTGGTAGCGCTAAAATCCATCTATACACTGATGACACAATCCTTTATTCTGTTGGCCCTTCATTCAATTCTGCAGCATCTACACCTCAGTAGAGCAGTCCTTTTACAACCTTTATCTCCGCCTCAATACCAATAAGACCAAATGCATGATCTTTAGTTGGAAAAATGATGCCTCCAACCCTCCCAAAATCAGCTGTCCCAATGGCTTGAATTTGGAATTTAAATCTTACAAATATTTAGGCGTCTGGCTGGACTGATCTGTCTTTCTCCACACATCAATAATCTTCAGCAGAAAGTCAAAGTTAGAATAGTTTTCCTCTTTCGCAATAAAGCCACTTACACTTATGCAGACAAGCTTACTCTTTTTAAAAATGACATACTTCTAATCTTAGACTATGGTGACGTTTACAAAATGGCATAATGCATAATATTCTTCAAAAACAAGACACTCCATCATTCATCTGCTTACCCACGAACACATCTTTCAATACTCATCACTGTGATCTCTAAACGGGTGGGCTGGTCCTCCCTTCACACTCAGCGGCTCAATCACTGGTTTCATTTCAGCTATAAGACAATTCTGGGCAAGACACCACCATATCTATTGTCTATTCTTCATGTAGCCAATTATAAATATCATACAAGTTTAAGTGAATACATCCAGCTCACCAAGCCCAAAACCGGCAGTATCTTTGGCTGCAACTCCTTTCACTTTGCAGCAGCAAATGATTGGTACACTTTACAAAACACACACAAACACCTTTTACTACTTTCAAGCATACAATTAAACAGATAGGAGACTGTCACTCTTGCTAATCATTATGGAACAACTTAATGCATAATCACACACTTTTTTACTCATACATAAAACAATTCAAATTGTTTGTTTGTTGTAAATGTTGATGCCATTTTGTTTTATTCTTGGTTTGTTTACATGTTTGTGTGTGTTTTTGTGCCGTGGACCTATCTGATGAGGTCTCTCTGCCAGGTCATGTTTGTAAATGAGAACTGCTTCTCAGACATTTCACCAGGTAAAATAAAGGTTAATAAAACAAAATAAATTTTAAGTGGGGACATCATGGTTCACCCTTACTGCCCAAAAATGCTGAGGTCATCAAGGGGGTGAATCCAAGCACCCTACTGACAAGAGGTCACCCTTGTGGAGCATTTGTCAAATATAAAAATGTGAAGAACATTTTCACTTTAAGATGAAGATAGTAAACAGATGCCTTTTAACGTTAAACACTGTATTTTCTAATCGGTCTGCACTTTAAAAATCCAAAACAAATTTAGTGCTATACAAGCTGCACACTGACTGCATTGTATTAAAGTGTTGTATCTTCAGTGTTGTTCCAAAAATTCATAATAAAATATTTACATTTACAATATTACATTTATTTTGTGAGATACTGTATGTTCCTCTAGATGGTGCCACTGTTGATGGATTGAGATGTGCAGAGGTTTACAGACTGGAGGTCTGATGGAGACGGTGCTGAGCAGGGTCATTCCTGCACTGGAACCATCTAAATCCATCACTGCAGCAGTGGGCTTTCAGGATTGGATCAAAGCTCTTCTCCACAAGGCTGCTGGAGATCCCTGTACAAACCCCAAATAGCTGATCTGCAGTGATGGATAGTACACGATCCTTGTTTTGTGCAGCTCCAACACAACACCCCCACATTGCATTATGGTCTCATCTGTACACTACATTTTGTGATGCATTATGGGTGTGTTCTAGTGATCTATATAGGGAATAAAATGTACTGTTGAGACAGAAGTAGGGGAACGATTCCCAACACAGTTGAAGTGTTCTGTTGAAACCAAGCTTTCCCCAAATATGGAGGCAAATCTAGATGTGTCTCATCAGGTGAGCTATTATTGGATCTAAAAATATTGTGGGTATAACTGTATTTGTGCATTGAGCCACCAGATATCACGGTATTCACATTAATGACGGGATTACAATTATGTCCCGTAAGTGACCTTGACCTAGGTTCCGTTTTCACTTATCTTCTTAACTCAGACTAGGGTTGAGACCCGTCCTTTAAAATATGGAATCGTGCCTTATTTGGCAACTAAATGTTTTTTTTCCGTATTTCCATAAATGCCCAATCCACACGTCAGTTACCCAGACATCAACACTAAACCCCTACTCCCTCTGCTCCTCTCCTCTGTGTGCTGTTGCAGCAAACACCTACAGACTCCACTCCCCCCCCCCCTCCCCCCCACTCACACCGGCACTGCTCTAAAGCCCTCCGCACCTTTTTAAGTCTCCACTACAGACAGTAAGTACCTGTACTCAAAAGCGATACAATATAAGCGTAATAGGAAAGAGGAGCGTCAGTGGAGATTACAAGTTAAATTGTAAAATGTGTCGGTGAGTGTTTTTGGTGGCGCGCGGTGGCTGTCTGATATCAGACAACACTGATCAGGAAAGCAACAATGCTCACACTTTAAAACACAGAAGACCCCAGCAACAATCTCACAGTTCTTCATCCCCCACTCATCTCCTGAGACTCATCTGGTTTGGGTAAATTTGTTATTATTTGGTTGTGCTTTTGCCAGATGTCAGTGCATGGGGCAGAGCTTATATTAGTAGACTATAGTGGTCTAATTAATTGTTTGGTATGTTCAGTTTTGTTGGAAGAATGATCATAAATATTATAATAAGTCTGGTTTAACAGTTTGGATGCCATCTTTTCAAGTCATAAGAAACGCACAAGCAAATACTGTTCAATTTAGGTAAAAATTACCCCATGGTTCAAAGAGTGTCCCTATAGTTATGCACATAAAAGTTGCATTATCAATTTATTTTGTTTATATTTTAAACATTTGTTGTTGCATACAAACATATTTCAATTAAGGTTTAATTAACTGCACGTTATAAGAGAAAGTGTTTAATGCTAATACAGCATTTTAAGCTTTAAGTTTGACTAATTGCTTTTTTGATTACCCCTTCAATTAAAACACCAGCACACAATAAAACTACCACTGCTGGGCCTGCCCCGTCCCACAGGTGTCAGGCCTGTGCTGGACAAAAAGGGTTCAAAACCTCTCCAAAGTGTCCATAACCTCTCCAAATACCAAACACTATACAATGAGAGTTTGTAATATTTTTGTTTTTGTGAAAGAACAAACAAATTTAAGTCCATTTCAGAGTAAACTGCAAACATTATACCTGCAATGTGCTGTTACCACCTCCTACGACATGGATGAGGGGTTAGATTTTAGGAGGCAAAAACAAAACACAGTGAACTCAAACTATTTACAAGAATGTGTGCCTAAGAGCTCCTCTGGTCATGGCGTTCTGTAAAGCACATTCGGCCCACCATTATGCAAAGTGAAACACTGCACGATCTACACATGAACAATTAATCTTGCAGTGCGCACATTTCCTCCTGCCTTGAGTGGCTTTCAGTTGTTTTTTTAGGAGACACCTCAGATACTGGAACAGGGAAGCTACCCTGTGGTCTCCACTCTGAAACTTGAGTCACCAATGAAGAGGATGTCTCACTGGGGACTTCTGCAGGTGTGGATACCTGTGGCTGCCAGCTCCATATACAACATCTCCCTGAAGCACTTCTGGCTGAGAGGCTTCTGCTGCTTTGCCAGGGCCATCTCATTGTCAATGATGAAGCTGTTCACCACAGCAATGTCAACAAAATGGAAAAACAGCTTCACATACCAACACCTGGTCTTCTGTGTCACAAAATGATATTTTATGAGGGCATCAGACTCCCCCCATGAACTTGTACGCCTTCACGAGTTCCGGCAAAGGGATCTGTTGGGTGGACCAGGTTCCATTTTTTCTTCTGACATGATGCCCCCTCCTCTTATCACATTCTGCCTTGCCCATCTGACAAAAGCCAGTATCAGATTCAAGCACGTGCCCCACTGGCTTTTGGTGGGCACCCCAAACAGGAACATGGTTATCCATCCCATCTTCCCCTCCCAATGGGAGAAAGCCTCCATTCCCATCAGTGGCCGCACTAATCTCCGCAATTTAATTCCAAACAAGGCGAGTGCTGGGCAGGATACAAAGCGAAGTAAAAGGTCCTCTGCTCGAGTCTCGCACACCGTGCAACCAGCATAATCAGCCAAACGAATCAGGACAAGCCTTCCTGCAATGAAGACCGTTCTGTGATGGATGTAGTAGTCCAATTCCTCTATTTTGGCCGGCATCAAGCAGACTTTAAAAGCCGGCCAAACAAATGAATCCTCGAAAGGGCAGGGAGATGAATACTGGGGGCACAGACACACTGACCACTATCAGAGCATATAACACTTTTAACGGGCACTCGTGAAGCAGCAGGAGACTCTTTCCCACGGGCACTTTAATATTGCTGCCCTCAGCTCCAGCCCACACACACCTCCCGACCTCCTCATTCCACCGTGCAGGGAGAGCCGCAAGGAGTGCACAGTGCCTGCACTAGACTGAGGCCCTGGTCACTGCCTCGGCTCTCTCCTGCAACTCCGCATACAGTATGTCCAGTTGGGGTAACGCAGCATCTCGTTCCCAATGTGGCTGGCATAGGACATCAGTCCAGTTGAACGGGGTGGCCACGGTGAAAAGCTCTGTGTAAAAGGCTGGGAGGCCCCTAAGCATGGCCATAGACGGGACACGCCAATGCATGTCCCACCCGTGACCAAGCCCCCCACCCTCCCATAAAAACTCTTAAGATGGGAGTCCATGCCCCCCCTCCCCAGAGAGGTAACGATACACCACCTTTATGCTCACCGTTTTGAGACACAACAGCGAATCTAACAAGCCCAGGCCGTGCAGCCGAGCAATCACACACAGCGGGGCATGCGTCACAGAGAGCACATACCAGAGCTTACCGGAGTTTACGAGTTCTTTGTCCCACCCATGCGTGACCCAAAAAAACCCCAGCGCAGCTGACAACCCTGCCTAACCGAGCGTGTAACAGCTTTGGTTAGGTAACCATTGCACTTTACACGCGCAGCGGCCCCTCCATACAATATGCCAGTCCATCGCACAAAAGCCGGGCCAAAGCCAATGGCGCGCAAAATGCCGAAGAGAAAACTTTGCTCCATGCTGTCAAAGGCCTTGGCCATGTCCTGCCACAGGAGGTTACCTCCCACACTCGTGTGGTGCATATAAGTCACCAACTGCATGATAGAGAATATGTCAATCTCTCGGCCTCCGACAGCTTACGCCGGAGTGTCAATCACCTTCGGCAGCACAGTCCACTGCCTCGACGCCAGCACTCTCCCTGAAGACCCTGCCCACCCACATCTCAATCCAGTTGCGTTAGCAGCTCCCCCATGCAGTTGAAGAGCTCCACATGGAAGGCAGATCTAAAAGATCCCCCCCCAGACCCAAGATTTCGCTGTCACGCAGAACTACACGCGTATTCATGTCACTTTTCCCCCTCTCAGAAGGCCCACCTGCAGTCAGGGCACCTTGCCACGGTACTTTTGTGAGCGAGTCCCATTTGTCACCTCTGTACCAGCATAACAGAAGCAGAGTAACAGAAGCAGCAGCACCGTGCAGTCGAGCAGCAGCAGAAACAGCAGCGTCAGCCGGATCAACAAGACGAGGCGGTCAAGCAGAAGCAGCAGCAGATCCAGCAGCATGAGTCGGCACAGCAACAACCACTGTAGCTCCCACGGCCCAAGCAGATCCAATGTCAGGTGCAGACAGAGCAGCAACGCCACCTAGTTCAATTCCTTTCATTCCTTCGATATCGCTTTCACCAACAGCTTTTCTTTTTCTTTTTTCTAACTAGATCCCACTCAATCTAGTCAAAAGCAGCTTTTTTTTCCCCTCATGAAAAAGCGTTCTTAGGGTAGTGTGACCGTAAGCAACTGCAGTGATCCCATTAAGTCTGTGTGCATGGGCATCTATGTAAGGTTTTAGTTTTGAGCTAGTAATAAATATAATGAGACAATAGTAATAGATGCAAGGTAGGAAATGCTTACAGCACCAGGTGGTCCTCCAGCCAAGTACTAAACAGGCTAAACTTTGCTTAGCTTCCGAGATCAGACGAGATTAGGCTTCCTCTTTCTTTGTTTCATTAAAAAATTAATCAATCCATACAAATACAACATTCAAGAAGAAAAAAGACACAAAATTGCAGTAGGCATGAAAATATGGAGTACAAAAATACACAATTGAAGTACACAACGAATACAAAAAATAAAGTCAAAGATCCCCCCACCCCCCCAGGTGCAGCACTGCAGAAAAGACTCCCAGCTCCCAGGAGGAGCACCTCGCCGCTTTGACCGCCCTGCAACAGAAAATAAAGAGAAATAAATCAGACACATATAAAAATGATCAAAATTCAACCAAAAATTATAAAACTAATAAAGAAAACAAAAAAGAGCAGACGTGAGGAGAGACACCTCCCAGAATACCTCCTTCCTCCTGATTAGGAGGTAATATTTCCACAAGGATTTGACGCAGTTCCTAAGTTTTTTAACAAAACAAGTCCACAGAGCAAAGGCTCCCCCCCAGCCCGCACCATGTTACGACAAGCCCAAACTGTCCATCTAGCATAGGCTAGCGCAAAGTTTAAAAATGTCCTAACCTTGCCACAGGTCGCCACTCCAAATAAAAAAATACCTTCCCACCCCAGTTTACCCTCCCACTGGAGGAGAGTCTCAGGCCCCAACAGCACCCTCACTAACTGGCGCAGTTTAAGAAAAAATGGCTGCAGGGCAGGACAGCGTAGGAATAGGTGCAGGAGGTCTTCCGCCCCGATTCTGCACACTGCGCACCACTCACTGTCCGCCAGCCCCAGCAGCCGTAACCTAGCAGCTGATAAAAAAATACCACTGCTAGATTTCAGCAGGGAGAAAAAGTATTGGAAAGGTTGACCAAACCCACTCAGGAGCATATGGCCTCAGCACTCCAGCCCAATAGGCCTCGGACACCGGCGGCACAGATACTCCTGCCACTATTACAGGATACATTGTGTGCAAAGGGCACTGTTGAATGGGCCGGAGACTCTCCCCCAGCATATCCCGCCCACCCACTTCTCCCTGCTTTCTCTCTCCACTGTGCAGGGAGAGCACCAAGCAGCATACTGTACTTCCGCTCAACGGAGGCACTGGATGTGTCCTCGACTCTCTCCCGCAGCTCGTCTCGCACTGCAGTCAGGGACAGGAAACCTGCCACCCCCTCGTACAGTAGATCTTTAAATTGTAAATCCAATCTGTATAACACAGCATCCTGCCCCCAACCCATATGGCCTGGTTGCAGACGAGAGGCTGGCAGAGTATCGCAGTTCTGTCGAGCTGGGCACATTCCAGCCACGGCAGCAACTCCCCCCACGCAATAAAGAGCTCCGCATGGAAAGCAGGGAGATTTCTGAGCATAACCGCGGACGGGACGCATCATAGCACATTCTGCCCGAGGCCAAGCCCCCCTGTCCTCCCCATAAAAAACTCTAAAATGGGAGCCCATGCACCCCTCCCCTCCCCGGAGAGATACCGTTGCACCACCTTTATCCTTGGCACTTTGAGACACAATAGCAGATCTAACAAGCACAAACCACCCCACTCCCTCGGCCCAATCACGGTATCATAGGCCACTTTGGGATTCCTGCCACCCCACAGAAACCCCAGCATGGCCCTGCGCAGCCGAGCGATCACCCACTGCAGGGCATGCGTCACGGAGCTTACGAGTTCTTTGTCCCACCTGACCGCGACCCCCAAAACCGGCACGTGGTCGGCGGCCTCAGGGAGATGGAGCTTGGGCAGAAGGGGATCTATTGATCCTAGTTGCAAAACCAGAGACTTGTCCCAGTTAACTCTGGCGCCAGACAAGTCACCAAAGCGCTCCACTACACTCATTGTGGCATGGAGAGCATTGGCATTATGCACCAACACGGTGGTGTCATCCGCGTACTGAAAGACAGTGACTCCACCTGGCAAAGAGATTCCCCTGGTCTCACCGATCGCGCATGTGAGCGCGAGACTGAGGGGCTCAGTGACCAACAAATATAGGGCAGCTGACAAAGGACAACCCTGCCTGAGTGTGTAACAGGAAATGCCCTAGTTAGGTAACCATCGCACTTAATGCATGCAACAGCCCCTCCGTATAATATCTCAATCCATTGCACAAAAACTGGGCCAAAACCAAAGGCGCGCAGCACGTCGAAGAGAAACCCATGCTCCACGCTGGCAAAGGCCTTGGCCACGTCCAGTCGCAGGACATAACCTCCCATGCTGGCGTGGCGCATATAAGTCACCAACTTCGTGACTGAGAATATGTTGTCAAAGATCTCACGAACTCTGACAGCGTACGCCTGGTTGGTGTAAAACACTCTCGGCAGCACTCTCACCTCACCTGCGCACTGTGCCACCCCACCCTCCAGCATCCTGGAGGGCACCTCAAGTGACAACCACGCAGCTGATTCAGTTTCCCTCACTGCTGGTCCTGCTGCCTCCTCTTCGAGTCTCGCCAGATCCGCTTCACCTGCAGAACACATATTTACAGTAGCAGAGTCAGTTACGTTAAAAATGTGCAAGTTAGGCAAGGGGAAGGGAGCAAGTACCTCCTTTAAAGCCGCAGATAAACAATCCTAATTGTTTTGTAGTGAATTGGAGATTATATTCGACTCCCACTGCAGGCTTCGTGGGTCGGGTCACGGGCCAAGAGGGCAGGTGCGAGATGTCTGTGTCCGCAGAGCCAGGCTGGTTCGATGGGGGGGCAGCTACGTCCACAGAAATCACACAAGGCACTTCGGACAAGGCTGGGGCTACCTGCGAACGGCCATGGCAATCAAAACTTACTCCCCAGCACTCCCAGCAGCGGAGATGTGCTGTGCTGGCACAGCAGGCACAGAACTGGCTTTGGCAGCGCCACAAATGAATATGGACTGACTGACTAATACGGCCTTAGCCGTCTTGCCGGACCTCCACAGCGGCCGGACCATCTACAACGCCTCGGCCGTCTCAGACCCGTCCGCTGGACCCCCGATTTTGATGGCACACAACACTAAGCGCGTATCCGTGTCACTCCCCCCCCCCTCAGAAGACCCCTCCTCGCATACGCACGAGATTAGGGCCCGCCTGCAGTCTGGGCACCTCGTCGCGGTACATGGTTATGACACTCATGGCACATGAAATACGGACTTTATACACAGCCGGCATATCCGGATCTGCCTGTCATGTATTACTCTAAAATAGTGCGGACCCTCCACAGTATCAAATCTCACGCTGTACAGAAGCGAGACGACCTCAGGGGAAAAACGAACACGGACATAGCGAGTCCCGTCTGCCACCTCTGTGCCAGGATAGTATCGCCTTCCTATCTGGGAAAGCAGCAATACTCCCCACCGCCGTAAGTGTGTAAGTATCTCCAAAGTTAGCTCGTACACCTCTGCGGACCCACCGCGCCCTCCACCGCACAAATTATATCCCCATTCCACTTACCCCCGCAGCGCGATCACCCCCATAGCCTCCAGCAGTAGCAGCAGCATATGACAGGGCAGGTCCACCGGCAGAAGCAGAGCCACCAGTAGCAACTGGATCAGCAGAACCAGCAGCAGCAGAACCAGCAGCAGCAGTAATAAAGCCGTCAGCAGCAGCAGTAATAAAGCCGTCAGCAGCAGCAGAACCAGCCTCTCGAGATGGTCGAGCAATAGCAGAGCCCGCAGCACCAATCAGTCGACCAGCACCAGAAGCGGCTGCACCATACAGTCGAGCAGCAGCAGGCGCATCATCCGCACACTGAAAGACAGTCGGTGCATTGACTCCACCCGCCAAAGAGATTCCCCCAGTCTCACCGATCACGCGTGCGAGCGCGAGACCGAGGGGCTCAGCGACTAATGAATATAGCGCAGCTGACAAAGGACAACCCTGCCTGACCGAGCGCATAACAGGAAACACTCTAGTTAGGAACCCATTGCACTTAACGCGCGCAACAACCCCTACGTACAGTATCTCGATCCATCGCACAAAAACTGGGCCAAAACCAAATGCGCGCGGCATGCCGAAGAGAAACCCATGCTCCATGCTGTCAAAGGCCTTGGACACGTCCAGACGCAGGAGATAACCTCGCCGGCATGGCGCATATAAGTCACCAACTGCGTGACTGAGAATATGTTGTCAAAAATCTCACGACCTCTGACAGCGTACGCCTGGGTGGTTTCAATCAGTCTCGGCAGCACAGCCCCCAGCCTCAACGCCAGCACTTGCGTGAGGATTTTGTAATCAGCGTTCAACAGAGAGAGGGGTCTGTAACCCCCCCAACGCGGCCCGATCCCCACGGCCCTTAAAAACGAGCCGGATGAGACCAAGACGCATCGAGGGACCCAGAGCCCCCTCCCCGAAGACCGCGTCATACACATGACAAAGCACGGGAACCAGAACATCCCTGAACGTGGAATAAAACTCGACAGGCAGACCATCACTGCCAGGAGCCCAGCCTTTTTCTTCAGAGTCGAGAGAGCGCGTCAGGAGCGCTCCGAAGTGGAGGAGGCGATTGGTGCGCTACAGGTAGGTAGGGCTCCTGGCAGTGATGGTCTGCCTGTCGAGTTTTATTCCACGTTCAGGGATGTTCTGGCTGCGGAAGGGGCACGCATACGTAGATTCAAACAGGCTGCAGAGGCTGAGCTGCGTGGACAAGTCAGTGCGCTGAGGGCGGCTGGGGACGGGCCCGCAATGTCCGCTGCGCTTGACCAGCTCTCCATGATGGTCGAACGCAGCGGACATTGCGGGCCCGTCCCCAGCCACCCTCAGCGCACTGACTTGTCCACGCAGCTCAGCCTCTGCAGCCTGTTTGAATCTACGTATGCGTGCCCCTTCCGCAATGGCCAGCTGCCTGAGATCGTATTTCAGGTTTTCCCACCACACCTCTGGGTGAGAGAGGTGCAACGGGCAGCGGAGCCGCCTGGACACCAAGGCTCTGACGTCATGCAGAAACGGTTCCTCTAAAAGCAAACGGCAATTGAAAGCCCAGACCCCAGGACCGCGCTCTACCCCACTCACACACATGCGCACACGGAGCAGAGCATGGTCACTAAGGCCGGTTTGCACATACCTGATGTTAGAAATATGTCCTGTATCTGCATGACGACAGAGCACAAAGTCCAGCCGACTCCTCTTCAGCTGGCCATTCACCCACTGACACCGGGAGTACACGTGAGCCCCCTCCCTGCCCTTACGCCACGGATCGAGCAGAAGCTGAGCTGCCATTAGACCAGCCAGCGCAACCCTCCCCGCGTCTGGACGAAAAACCATCCCACCCGCAATGTTCACCCTTGTTAAAACTGTATTATAATCCCCAAAGAGGTACTCGTGCTCCCACTCCACCACCACCCTCTCCAGCCTTCCAAAAAACTCCACTCTCTGTCTGCTCTCAGGTGGAGCGTGCAGAGAGCATATTACACCCTCCCAATCATCCCTCTCCACCTTTAAAGCTAATGCCCTACCCTCCGGGTCCTCCCACACCTTACCCACCTGTGACACAGCACCTCTTCTCACCAATATCGCCACCCCCCTTCCACTCCCTCGATCTGCCACTGCATAGACCCCGCCATCCCATAGCGCGCGCAGCCTTCGCACATGCTGATCTGTCCAGTCTGTTTCTTGTAAACAAAAAGTATGTGCTTTCGAGTCTAACGCTATTACGTCATTAAAACGACCAGCACGTACCAGACCACGCGCGTTGAGGGGCGCAACACACAGGACCATAGCACAGAAAAAGAGTGGATCTGCTAAAAATTTAAATACCCAATAAGAAAGTCAGTCTCTCTTGCTGTGCGCTGGCAGCAGCCTCGCACTTTTTATGTCTGAGAGAGATTTGGTGTTGGCCGCAACTGGCTCCTGCGGGACCTAGGCGGTGGCAGAGCGAGATCTTCTTCACTCTCCCCCTCCTCCCCACCCGCGTACTGTGCCACCCCACCCTCCAGCATCCCGGAGGGCACCTCAAGTGACGACCACTCAGATGATTCAGTGTCTCTCACTGCTGGTCCTGCTGCCTCTTCTTCGAGTTTCGCCAGATCCGCTTAACCTGTAGAGCACATATCTACAGCAGAGTCAGTAACTTTGAAAAAGTGCAAATTAGGCGAGGGGGAGGGAGCAAGTACCTCCTCTTCAACCGCAGGAGTGAATGGGAGATCAGGTTCAGCGCCCACTGCGGGCTTCGTGGGTCGAGTCACTGGCCGAGAGGACAGGTGCGAGATGTCTGTGTCCGCGTTGCCAGGCTGATTCAATGGGGGGGCAGCTACGTCCACAGAAATCATATGAGATACTCCGGACAAGGCTGGGGCTACCTGCGAACGGCCGATGGCAATCTAAACTGGCTACCCAGCACTTCCAGCAGCGGAGACATGCTGTGCTGGCACAGCAGGCATGGAACTGGCGCTGACAGCGCCGCGAACGAATACGGACTGACTGTATTCGCCGCCTTCAGCGAGAGCAACCTTAGCTGTCTCGCCGAAGGGGACACCGGCCTCTACAGTGGCCGGATCATCCACAAACGACCTCGGCCGTCTCCGATCCGTCCGCCTCCGCCGGACCCCCGATTTTACTGTCGTGCACCACTACACGCGTATCCGTGTCACTTTCCCCCTCAGAAGACCCCACCTCGCATACGCACGAGATTAGAGCCCGCCTGCAGTCCGGGCACCTCGCCGCGGTACATTCGCGAGCGAATGCCCCTGTTCATGACACTCACGGCACGTGAAATCCGGGCACGTTTTATAATTCGAATCTGCCTGTCATGAATTACTCTAAAATAGTGCGGACCCTCCACTGTATCAAATCTCGCGCTGTATGTAAGCAAGACAACCTCAGGGTGAAAACGAACACGCACGTAGCGAGTCCCATCTGCCACCTCTGTGCCAGGATAGTATCGCCTTCCTATCTGGGAAAGCGGCACTACTCCCCACCGCCGTAAATGTGTGAGTATCTCCGCATCCCCGACATACGCCGGGAGGTGCAAAAAAGATACTAAGAAATCAGTCCGAGCCATCGCCTTGATTTTACAAACCTTCCCGTCCACCAAAATCCCCTCCCACAGCCTCTCAGCTGCAGCCTCCTTCTCCAAAGTTAACTCGTACACCCTTGCGGTGAACTGCCAAGAGCACCCCCGCACCCACCACCCCCTTGACCGCACAAATTATATCCCTTGGTCCTGCCCCAGCAACGACAGACACATCGATTTCGACAGTGGCGTTTTTTAGAAAAACCCTCTGTGACCTCCCTCCAGCCCGCTTCCCCATTCCACTTACCCCCGCAGCGCGATCACCCCCATAGCCTCCAGCAGTAGCAGCAGCATATGAGAGGGCGGGTCCACTGGCAGGAGCAGAGCCAACAGTAGCGACTGGATCAGCAGAACCAGCAGCAGCAGAACCAGCAGCAGCAGTAGTAATGGAGCCGTCAGCAGCAGCAGAAACAGCCTCTCGAGACGGTCGAGCAACAGCAGAGCCCGCAGAACCACGTAGTCGCACAGCAGCAGGAGCAGCAGCGTCAGCAGAGCCGGCAGCAGCGGCCGAAGCAATCATAAGAGGCAGCCGAGCAGTAACGGCAGCAGCAGATCCAGCAGCGCGACTCAGCTCAGTAGCGATCTCTGTAGCTCCCACGTCTCAAGCAGATCTCTCACGGTTCTCACCGCACTCATTGGGGTTTCTGTATTCTATATTTTTTATGTTTAATGTTTTGCCTGATTCTTTGTCCTGTAATCACATTTCTGTAAAGCTACTTTGTGCCAACACCAGTTGTAAAAAGCGCTATACAAATAAATTTGATTTAATAATGTTTCTATTTGTTACGTGCAAATGCGCGTAGGGCACGTTTGTGTGTATGTTTTTGTGTGTCTGTTTGCAGGTACAGCCTGGGGTGTGGTCCAGGTGCTGAGGTTCCACAGTGGGTGGAGCTTCTTTTATTTAAGGAAATGGAGGACAGATGGGACAGACAGACACCACAAAGGGAGAGCAGCGGCCCCATCATGCTGTTTGATGGGGGAGAAACCATGTGGTCCAAAAATCCTGCTGTGCTACAACATGCAATCATGTTTTTCTAAGAATCAGTTCTAAAATGGTTAATAGCCAGTAGTTTTTTTGTATTTTCCTTTTGTTTCTTTTTAGGTGCTGGACAGGTAAGAAGGAGCGTGCTCATACATTTCCATCACGCAGGCCTCCTTTTGTAAAACACCCTAGGTAAGGGGCAGGCACCACTTTCTGTATGTTTTATTTATTACTTTAGGTTTAGTGTAGTTAGTTTTTGTTTTCATTGTTTCATTAGATAAGTTGTTTTTCTTTTTGTTAAGTTAGCTTAGGGATTTGGTTTGTTTTGTTAAGTTCTTTCCTTTGGTGCCATCCTGATTTCAGCCCTTCTTTTGTTTTCAGTTGAGTATTTTTTTGAAAACTTCTTTGTATACTTGTAAATATTGGATCCTTTGTCACTGTATATACTGAGTTGTGGCTTCAGTAAATGGATTAAATGACAATTTCTCTGGTCTGTGGTTTTCTCCCTCACAGTTTCACACACCCATACACTCATTTAACTCATCCACAATGTGACATGCCCCTCTTATCCCAAGACAAACTAAAGGGGTTGTAACACTACTCAATTCAGCTATATCTACTTAAAGTGATCTCTTAGATTAATATCAAACATGTTTGCAAGTAGTTGTTAGACAAAAAAGTGTTTGGTTTTCACAAACGCCTGATATAAAAACTCAACCCAAGTGGTTTGGGATGAGTTGGCGCTCAGATTGTGTGAGTAGTAGTGAAACTTTTTTCAGGACTTTCATAAAACAAACCATGATTTATCATAATTTATTTGTATTATCATATTTTTCAGACCATAAAGCGAAACATATTATATGATGCACTATCAACAAACCTCTGTTTTCTGGTCTATTTTCATAAATAAGGCACACCGGATTATAGAGCACATTTTAAGCAACAATAATAAGAAAAATCTAATTCTAAAAAAAAATATATATATATATTTTCTTTTAAAGTCAAGCAAGCACTGGATGTTAATGTTTTCTCCTAAAAACTGTTTATTTAAGCTCAGCTTCACAATATTTTAGCACGGTTAGCAGCAGCGGCAGCCAGGGCCAGCAGCAGGCGACATTTACTAGCACTAAGCACTACCAATTAGCTAGCAGATTGTCCCACGTAGCTTGTTTTAAAACAGCAATCACGCAGCCTACAGTCCTTTGCACGGTGGAAAAACTAGTGCTACAGTTAGCGGCTAGTACTAATACTGCTCCTTTATAAACTCTTGTAACGCTGTACACCACTTGAGTTTAATTCATAAATAATTGCTCATTAATGTCCAAAAAAAACCCATATATACATATATAGACATACTTTTCTTCCCATGATAAAATCTAAATAATATTTTTTAGTATTCAAAACACTACATTACCCTTTTTTTACATACTAGACAATAGCTGTTGGATAAGTTTATACTCAACTTATCACACACACTATTACACGTGTAAGTACACTTACCCTGGTACACAAGTCAAAATTAACCTTAATACACATGTGTAATTACATAACTTGTACCTCTGTAGTTAATCTGTAACAATGTGCACTTCATCAGTAGTTACACTGTAGTTACATTGATTGTTACAGTGTAACTATATAGCACCATTAGAATCTGACTGCAGAGTTCCCATGTTTAATTTGGTTGAAAAAAACATTTTACAATGACCACAAAACAAATATTTACGTGTCACAGTCAATTTTAATCCTTTAATCCTTAATAAGATTTGTGTTCATCCATTAATGCACTTAGCAACCCTTGGGAGTGGCTGGGGAGATGTTAAAGAAAAAGTGAGATGAGATTCATTGCTGTTTATGAAAAGTTTACTTCCAAGGATTTTAAGTTTCCAGTTTGGAATAAAAGAGCTTATGGTCATAACAGTGTTCATGATTAGTGCCCGTATTCCTTTCTAGCACTGTGGGGGAAAGATTGGGGAAAAAACATGGTGTAGTTCTTCAATAAGCTTGATGAAACTTATCCAACTACATACTGGAATTATTATAACAACACTTTTTAAATGTTTACTAAGTTTAGGTCTTAAGGCTACTGCAGTAAACCTGTAAATCAATATAGTTATCTATAGAGGATTTTACTGTAAGCTAGCATCATCACCATCATTCATTCAGCATATCACTGAAAATAATATATGATTATAAAATGTATGTTCTTAGTTTATGGAGTTTAGTGGTTCCATTTATGATTTTGTGTGTGTGTGTGTGTGTAAAAACGAGGCCCAACACAACAGAGCTCTGCAGGCATTGGGTATCCAAACATACATGAAAACATAAAATAAAAGTCAGTAAACATCATCCATGGATAAGATTAATTTTGCTGAACCTGTAAAAAAAAAAGAAGCCATTATTAATTTCAGGTTTGTCCCTGGTGGAATGTGTCCCGAGAGACAGAGTGAAGAATTTACATATGATAAGGTGTTTTTTTTTTGCTGTCTGAAAGATTTAGGATTTGCATTTTTTTATGGCAGAGGAACAAATTTGTGATAGTTTTCTATCCATGCGCTGGTGCTTTTTAAGATAACTTTGTGAAGTAAAACACTTCCCACAGTCTGAGCAGTGATACGGTTTCTGTTTTGTGTGAACGCGTTGGTGTTTTTTGAGATCACCCTTTGCAACGAAACACTTTTCACACACTGAGCAGTAATATGGTTTCACTCCTGTGTGAATGCGCTGGTGTTGTATAAGATTACTTTGTGTAGTAAAACTCTTCTCACAGTCTGAGCAGTGATACGGTTTCTCTCCTGTGTGAATCCGCTGGTGATTTTTGAGATTACTCTGTCGATTAAAACTCTTCTCACAGTCTGAGCAGCGATACGGTTTCTCTCCTGTGTGAGTGCGCTGGTGTATTTCGAGAGTACTCTGTCGAGTGAAACTCTTCTCACAATTTGAGCAGTGATACGGTTTCTCTCCTGTGTGAATGCGCTGATGTCTTTTGAGTTGATTCTGTGTAGTAAAACTCTTCCCACAGTCTGAGCAGTGATGTGGTTTCTCTCCTGTGTGAACGTGCTGGTGTTTTTTGAGATCACTCTGTCGATAAAAACTCTTCTCACAGTCTGAGCAGTGATACGGTTTTTCTCCCGTGTGAATGCGCTGGTGTTTTTTGAGATCACTCTGTCGAGTAAAACCCTTCCCACAGTCTGTGCAGTGATAAGGTTTCTCTCCTGTGTGAATGCTCTGATGTGTTTTTAAACTTGTCTCTGTAGTAAAACACTTCATACACTCTGAGCAGTGATACGGTTTCTCTCCTGTGTGAATGAGCTGGTGTTTTTTGAGATTACTCTGTGTAGTAAAATACTTCTCACACTTTGAGCAGTAATATGGTTTCACTCCTGTGTGAATGCGCTGATGCAGTTTGAGATGACTCTGTCGATTAAAACTCTTCCCACAGTCTGAGCAGGAATACGGTTTCTCTCCTGTGTGAACACGCTGGTGCAGTTTGAGAGTACTCTGTCGATTAAAACTCTTCCCACAATCTGTGCAGTTATACGTTTTTTCTCCTGTGTGAATGAGCTGGTGCAGTTTGAGATTACCGTGTGTAGTAAAACACTTCTCACACTTCGAGCAGTGATACGGTTTCTCTCCTGTGTGAATGCGCTGGTGTATTATGAGATGATTCATTTGATTAAAACAACTCCCACATTCTGAGCAGTGATACGGTTTCTCTCCTGTGTGAATGCGCTGGTGTTTTTTGAGATCACTCGGTGTAGTAAAACTCTTCCCACAGTCTGAGCAGTGATACGGTTTCTCTCCTGTGTGAATGCGCTGGTGTTTTTTGAGAGAACTCTGTTTAGTAAAACCCTTGGCAGAGTGGTGATGTTTCTCCATGCCGAGTCTTGGCTTCATTTGTCTTTTAAATTTAGCAAACGATTTCTGCCTGTTCTGGAGACTCTTCAGGATGTTTTGTGCTTCACCTTTTTCAGCAGTTTAACATTGCTCTTTGTTTAAATATCCTTGTTGTTGGTAGAGATGAATTTCAGGAAATATTTTATTTCTGAAAGAAACAAAAAAAATTTTTATTTTGTATTAAAATTAAAACAGGTCAATTATCCAAAAAAAGTAGACATCAGTTGCACTATATGGAAAAAAACTACTGCAACGCCATATTACCATAAAAGTTTAATTACTTTTATCCCATTCTAAATCCATAAGCATTATTGACTGAAAGAAACTGGCCACATTCGATTCTAGCTGTAAAAACAAATTACAGTGTATGCAGTTAGAAATGCAAACAAGAAGGAAGCACTAAGAGGAAGAATACAAGTAGTGGAACGCCATAAAAATAATTTAAAAATGCAGTGTTTTTTTTTTTAACATGAGGAATGAATGTTCACGTTCCGCCCCGAGCCAGACACGACGACCCAATTAAAACACAACTTTTTTTTATTAAGTAGAGCGTTAAGACGCAGTTTTTAAAAATATTTTGGGGCTGTTTAAATGAGCAAAAACTGTTCAGAATGATGTTGAAGAAGACCTATTATTTAAAAAATAAACTGCATAAAAACAGATTTCCAAAAAAAGAAAACACCAACAATGCGAAATATGATCCACAAAAATTATGTTTGAATGACCTTCCTCTAATCTAATATAATTTAACATGGTTTAAGAATATAAAATACTTTAACAAACAAACATTTTAATATTTAGCATATAGCCTGTCCAAAAACACAAAAAAACGGCTATGCCTATAAATTTGGTTTAAATTATGTGAGAAAATAAAAAGATGAAAGGACAATTTAAACAAATAGAACATTTATTTAAAACAATAAATTTAGGTTTCTTACTGTATTAAATCTTTTTGCAACATAGTGACAGTGCCACAATAATTAATGGCCAATTTGTAGCATGGTTAACTAATCCTGAAAATCACTCATCAATGTAACACAGCCACAAGGTCAAGAGTGGAACGTTAGATATAATTATGTACAAAAAATTATGCTTTATAACTGTACCACGGAGCTCACCTACTGTCGCATGGAGCTTTTTAACTGTACCGCAGAGCTCACCTACTGTTGCGTTGAGCTTTTTAATTGTACCGCGGAGCGCACAAACTGTCGCACGGACATCTCTCTTATATCTTTTAAATACATTTACCTGACTTACTGTATATCTCTATCCTTCACTTTCTATACTAAAGTATTTAGAAAGTAGCCTGGCTACTTTTAATTTCATTTGTTTTTTATATTTCAGTGAGAAGGAGATGTTATGCTCTGAAGGACGAACATCTTAAATTATGAGGACAAAGAACATTTTCAAAACATAAAACAATTTTTAATTTACATTTAACTATAAAGGTTTCCACACATATTAACCAAAGACAGTTATCCAAAACAATGCTTGGCAAACCTGAGTTTTTACAGTTCTTGGCAACAGTTCCTTATTTTCCACCACAGTAGCTTCAAGCTAACAGTGATATGCACTCTTGAAGTAAAGATTTGTTTTTTGTATATGTAGATAAAAAAAATTTAAAAACTGCACCTCCAACGTCTTATGATTTAACATGTACCAATTCAATATCACATACACTGTGGCGTATCACAGCATCGGGTCAAAACCCAAGTTCATCCACCTGAAGAGCCAGAGAGCAGCAGAAGCTCTACACCAGCAGATTCAGAGCAGAAGCTCCAAGACCTGCTGCAGTTTCACATAAACTTATGTTACCCATAATTTCATCATCTTTAACTAAATGTTACTGAAGCATTAACTAACTCAAGCTAATAAATTATAATTTTCCCTGAATTTTCCCTTCCACCTTAAATATTATCACTTCTTATTAGTTGTCCTGGAAATGTAGCTACACATTTAGTGTATAAAGGACTGTAGATTTTAACAGTACCATGACTATATTAACTTATACAGTGTAATTTTCAGCATTTATGGAATGTATATGCTTGAGAGAGATTGAACTCTCGACACTTTTTTTTTCCAGATTGAGTCAGTGTTGGGCACGTTACTTTGAAAAAGTAATTAGTTATAGTTACTCGTTACTTCTCCAAAAAAGTAACAGAGTTACTAACGGAGTTACTCCACTATAAAAGTAATTAGTTACCAGTAAAAGTAACTATCGCGTTACTTTTTATTATTCGCCCGTCAAAAAAAGAAAATCAATTATGCATTTACTATTATTATTAGAAAAATAACAAACGAAAATAAACCCAAAATGTTGACAAAAATATAGTCTAACGAATTTCAAAAAAACAAAACGAAATTCTCCACAGAACCAAAGAAAATTACTAAAACTTGTAATACTGAAAAACATGAAAAACGCGTCTGGGGATGAAATTAAACAAACCAAGCCACACTCAAAGGAAATATGTATATATAAACAAAACAAAATAATGGACAAAAACAACAATTTAATGCCCGTTAAAATGGTATTAATATAACAGCTACACCAAAGGGGAATAGAGCTTAGATCGGGCGCAAAAAATCCGACCCGACCCAGCCGGAGCCCGTGCACGTTCTGCCCGAGCCTGAACCATGAACTGTCATTATGAGCCGGACCCGATCCGCCCCATAAACTGTCTGTTTTCGGGCTGATTGAATGAGCGAAATATAATCAGAATTATGTTAATTTACACTGTAACATAAAAGCATAGAACTATTATTTAATTTAAATGTTTTTTTAAGAACAGCTACACACAGTGCTGCAAGTCAAACGCGGAGGCGTTCACGTGCGCCCAGAGCTACGTGATTACATTTTTCATTATTATTATAGTTTAATTTTATTTTGTTTTTATTTTTTCTGTTCAGCAAGTTTTTAGGGTGGGCTTGCTAGCGCGAGCGCTTTATACAAGAACTAAAGGACCACGAGGTGCCGCGCGCTCGGCACAACACCCCGCTGTACAACTCCGCTGTACAACAGCGCTTATAAATAAATTAAACACGAAAATGAGGGTATTCTATCTGTAATTTCAGTTCGTTTTAGTTAGTTTTATAAACACAAAATACAGTTCGAGTTATGTTTTTTCCTTTTAATTACCTTTTTTATTAGATTCAGTTAACACAAACATAGGCGTAGGAACCGGGGGGGATGGGTGGGACATGTCCCACCCAATATTAGAAACAGGTGGATTTGTCCCCCCCAAAAATGATATCGTTTCGCTCAGATCAGCTGTACTGTTAATGAGGAGACAGACCGGACCAATCACGGAGCCGGTTCAGGTATTAAGTCCCGCCTCTCAGTAGAAACAGCCAATCAGCTTGCTGGTTTTGCGGCACGCGGATTAGAGGCAGTGTGCTGTTGGGGAAGCCCCGCCCCCTCGCTGTGAAATTTAGCAGCGGGTTCGGGCTGCAGCAGCTTCAGCTGATTTTAAAACAGAGATGGATATACGGAGATTTTTCTAACAGAAAGGGAACGGTAGGCTAACCACTTCAACTGTGATGATATGTTTCTGATAGCTGGTTAAAAATACACGTCTCTGAATCAAAACACAAAACTCACTGTGATTAATAAACTGCAGCTGTGTTAGTGAGTTTAACTTTAGAATTACCTAGATTGGGAGTCAAGGTTAAAGAAAAAATAAACTATATAGCTAATCACTATTTCATTTTCAAACTGTGTTTTCCAATTTAGGATTACAAGACTTACTGTGAGCTATAATGAACGAAAATTAAATTTAGCTAACTAGTTATCTAGAAGCCAGATGTAGTGGATAGCTAGAATTTAGTACAGTACTTTATGTTTGTAGGTTAAAGCAGTTTCTTAACCCCGATCACTGCCCTAAAATAGTGTTTTCCACCTGATCCAGCTGATCAGCTAATAAACAGTCATTTACTGAGTTTACCTGTTTAAACCCCTTAACTCCCTATGGAGCCTAAATTTATCCAGCAGTGTATTAAACACATCAAACCACCACTTACTTCATTAAATGCCTTTAAATCAGAGAAAGCTTTAGAACATGCAGAACAGTGTTAATATGCAGTAGAATATGTAAGAACAGGGTTGAGAAACACTGCTGTAAAGTGACTTCTGTTCATTTGTAGTTCACAGTAAGACCACATGTTCTGAGGTTTATAAAAATCTCTATGGAAAGTTACATTCTTTTACATAAAAGGACACCATCTTAAAAAGAGCTCTCATTACAAAAAAAAAAAAAACAGGAGAAAATGTAAATATACAACAGAATTGACATGCCAATACATAATAATAATAATAATAATAATAATAATAATAATAAGAATAATAATAATAATAAACAAATCTGTTATATTATTTTAAATATTATAATTTTTTTCATACGTATATAATTCAGACATTGCATGCATATTTTTTTCTAACATTAGTAACTGTAAGGTGGAGTAACGTTATTAGTAAATTGGAGTAACATGTTTAGGTTGTAAAATCACCTTATAATAATAATTTAATTTTAATTAAATTTCCCCAAATGTTCTAGGAAACTATAGGGTGGGCTTGGGTTCATATTGGCAAATGTGTCCCCGCTCCTACGCCCTTGAACACAAATGTTTTTTTCACTTTCAGTTTTCGCTATTTCGTTCGCTGTAGTGAACAATAATAATTGGTTACTTAGCAACATTGTGATTATCACATCAGAGCTTTATATAAAATAAAAAATAGGAGCTAATAGGAGCCTTCTCTAAAAGAGGAAGCAGCAGCACCACAAAAACCGGAGCAGCTAAAAAGAGTTTAACGTCCTTAATTCGGAACTTGGGCTGTCCACGGCAATCACTGAATTAATTAGAGCACGCAAATCGTCACAATTGTGCCTCACTTCACCACGCCAAACCACCTAAACCTACAGGCACAGCGGCCAGAAGCTCAAGTTCACCGGACAGAGGATCGGTTAGGGCAAAGCGAAGTAAAAAAAAGTGCGGCCAAAGTAACGTGCAGTAACGGGGTGTCGGAAATGGTAACGGCGTTATAGTTACAGTCAGAGTAATTAGTTAGATTACTCGTTACTGAAAAAAGTAATGGCGTTAGTAACGCCGTTAGTTTTAACGCCGTTACTCCCAACACTGGATTGAGTGGGTAGGTAACGAATCAGAGAGCACAGGACAAAATTGGATAACGTTCTCTCTCACAAGTAAACTGGGGTTGAATATTTAATATTTTATAATAAATGTTCTTTTATACAAAGTACAGTATCAGTGGAGAATTATTCCATTCATCTACATACATACAGCTCCAGAATGACACATTTTAATTAGTTTATTTATAAAAGATGTGTTTGTATCTTTAAAATAAATATAAAAAAGGCAAATATATTAATGTCGGACAATGGCCACCTTATCCCACCTAGAAGGAAGTGCAGGAAAGTTTGTATCCGAATTAATAGAATAAAATCTGTCCTGACCTGGTGAAGGAATTGGCAGCTGTGTTTAACTGTGTTGTCTTTCGGTTAAAAATGCTGGGAACATTAGCCAGCTAGATAACATTAGCTACTTGATTTTTAAAAAAAGCACTGGGAACATTGGCTAGCTAGATAACATTTAGCTACTTAGTTTAAAAAATCACTGGAAACATTGGCTAGCTAGATAACATTATATATTTGGTTTAAAAATCACTGGGAACATTGGCTAGCTAGGTAATGTCAGCTACATCAGGTCCTTTATTATGGGCCGGTTCTGCCTATTAAAAAGTTCTGCCTATTTTCTCTCTGTCAGTCTCGTTAAGGAAACACATCAGCTCCCATCTTAGATGAACACTTAAACATTATTCCCACATAAAAAGAAACACATCATAAAACATTTTACTATTGCACAACAATTTTTTAAATCTGTGCATTAAAAATTGTAACTGTGTGGAGCATGCACAGAGCACGCAATGTACTATAGACGATGTTTTGTTAAAAAATATAAGTTATGTACAGCAACTGGATAGAGGGGTACATTAATTTTGAAGGTAAGGTAATGTTTAGCCACTTTTAGCTAAGCTAGCCAATGCTATCTATATAGTTAGCTAAGCTAAACTAGCAGGCAATTCCAAACAATAAAATACTATTAGCAGCCGGAATGTCTTAAACACTGAATGTCTTAATCCTTTCCTTTATAATTAACTTTAGCTGTTAGGTGTGGTACTGGTTTCAACACTGGGTCATTTTACAAGCTAATGTTGCTAATGCTAAAGCTCCTACCTCAGAGCTGAAAAAATTCTGTAAATCTAAGCTTACTGTTAATAAACAGAAGCGCTTTACACTAAAATAAACAGTTTTCAGAGGAGAAATCTGTGTAGCTTGCCTTTTGTTTGAGAGAGAGAGAGTGTGAGTGAGAGAAAGATATACCTTCTGTAGTTCCGCTGATCCTGCTCTTCCTAAGCCGCTACAGGAGAATGAAGCTCAGTCCGCGGAAGCTCAGCCTCATCCGGGTTATGTAGAGCCCCGCCCCCTCCCCCGCTATATCACATTACACCTCGTCACCGCTAGAGGGAACACGCGAGGGAGTCCTCAATACATGGAGCTGAATGGAGCTAAACAGATAAAACTCTCATTTAAAACACTGTATAACTACTTATCAGGCATTTTCCTTTAATTTTAAAAGTAGAACAAAGTATTTCACTAAAATAGGAGAGAAATCGTACTTCTATATTTACAATTTCAACAACACATGTTTTTTATTTAGTAGATTTACTAACTACTGATGTAGTTGAAAAATGTTTGATACTTTTTAGAATAAAGATTGTATATACATTTTTATACATTTCAGAGAGTCTGGTGTCTCTGGTGGTTTGAGAAAGTAGTAGCAGATTCTGAAATGGGTGCTCCTTGCTCCTGTACAATTAGACATGCCCAAATTACAGCATTTCCTTGTATATTTTCTCTGGAATTTTACAAAATATAGTAAATTACATGTTTTTTTAACACTAACTGCAGTTCAGCTGTATTTTTTTTTAACTTTGCAACTGCTTTAAAAACCAAGGTATCAGTGTACCCATACATAATAAGAGAGGATTATAAGAAACGTTACTCTGAGCTCCTGAGAGTCACCCATTCTTTAACTAATGTTTCTAAACATGGTCTGAATCTCTAGATGCTCGGTTTTATAGACCTGACCCTGGAAATCATTGGAACCAGCATTCAATAATTTGTACAGGTTAGCAAATACTCTCAGCTATATACTGTATATAAATCATTGGTATATCACTATAATTCCTCATTTGATAAGTACTTTTATCTGACAGTTCTGTTAAAATAATATTTTTTGGTTTCATAATCTGCATTACTTCCTATTTACAGCAAAAATGTAAATAATGTAAAACTACTTTACTGATCTGTATTTCTACACCAAAGACTGTGTTTATACTCAGCGAGTGTGTTTTTTACACTTTTTTTTAAACCCATAAATTAACATTCAAGCCCCTTAGAAATTGCACGTGAGTTGTAAAACAGAAGATTCTTAATTAAAACAGATGTTTTTACTGTGATTATCAAGTATATTATCTTTTTACATAAAAGACAAAAAAACATTTTTCCCCTACAGTTATTTTCTGTATTTTCTTTTTTACAGTTTATGATTCTAAACCACAAGGCTGTTTTTGCTAAAAATATTTTCATTCTGAAATACTGTCAAACAGGCTTAAGCTGATTTTACATCTTGTAGAAAAAACACTATAAAACCAGCAGAAACAAATAGAACCCATATAATGTTTCAGCAGGAAAAACACTGTAACTAAATTGAATTTGTTTAAATTAAAAAAAGACATGAATAACACAGATTAAACCAATTTTATTTGTAATATTTCTAAACACTAATACACACAACACTTGCCCCCCACCCCTCAAAACACATTTAACACCCAAGAGAAACTATTACAAGAGAATTACTACAAACAGAACACACAAACACATCTGATAATTAACAATAATTTAAGCCTCATTACAAAGTGAGCTTTAAATTTTTGTTTGTAATGACCCTATGCCCTTTCAGTACAGTAATTTTTAGTGGCAAAACAGCCACAATTGTCTTTATATTGCCAGTCCATGGATAATAAATTTTGATTTACACTTATAGTTTTTATGTTTGTTTTTTTTTGTTATAAATAAAGATTTTCAGGATGTGTACTTGAGCAGTGTAATTGAATATGCGTATTCTAGAAAAGAGATTAAATGCATTCAAAACCTTCTCATCATAGGCAATGATTGTTCAGTGTAAGGTGGTTAGGATTTAAGGCTTAAGTCAGTCTTTTTATCGTCCTGGGTTGAGAAAAAATTAACCGTGTTTAATTTTATCTTATGTCTTGAGACTTGGCTCATGCAAATAGTGACAAAAACAACGTCAACAACCAATAGGAAAGCTACGGGAAGAGGCAAAGCAAGAATATTTGTCGGTTTATCAGTAAATATGCCTTATATGCTTCTTCCTTGAATATGTACAGTATTTTAAAAACAGGTAGCAGTTTAGTGTCATCATATTTAAAGTTATTTTATTTTGCACTACAGTTTGAGAGTACTCTGTACAGAAAAACTCTGAGCAGTGTAACGGTTTCTATCTTGTGTGAATTCCCTGGTGTTTTTTGAGATCACTTTGTAGAGTAAAACACTTCTCACACTCTGAGCAGTAATATAGTTTCACTTCAGTGTGAATGCGCTGGTGTGTTTTAAGATTACTCTGTTGAGTGAAACTCTTCCCACAGTCTGAGCAGTAATACGGTTTCTCTCCTGTGTGAATGCGCTGGTGTTTTTTGAGATTACTCTGTTCAGTAAAACTCCTCCCACAGTCTGAGCAGTGATACGGTTTCTCTCCTGTGTGAATGCGCTGATGTTTTTTGAGATGACTCTGTGTAGTAAAACACTTCTCACACTCTGAGCAGTAATAGGGTTTCACTCCTGTGTGAATACGCTGATGCAGTTTGAGAGTATTTTGTCGACTAAAACTCCTCCCACAGTCGGAGCAGTGATACGGTTTCTCTCCTGTATGAATGCGCTGGTGTTTTTTAAAAGTACTCTGTGCAGTAAAACTGTTCCCGCAGTCTGAGCAGTGATACGGTTTCTCTCCTGTGTGAATGCGCTGGTGTAGTTTGAGATTACTCTGTCGAATAAAACTCTTCCCACAGTCTGAGCAGTGATACGGTTTCTCTCCTGTGTGAACGTCCTGGTGTCGTTTGAGATCACTCTGCTGATTAAAACTCTTCCCACAATCTGAGCAGTGATACGGTTTCTCTCCTGTGTGAATGCGCTGGTGTCGTTTGAGATCACTCTGCTGATTAAAAATCCCCCCGCAATCTGAGCAGTGATACGGTTTCTCTCCTGTGTGAATGCGCTGGTGTCGTTTGAGATCACTCGGCTGATTAAAACTCTTCCCACAGTCTGAGCAGTGATGCGGTTTCTCTCCTGTGTGAATGCGCTGGTGTTTTTGGAGATCACTCTGTTTAGTAAAACTCTTGACAAAGTGCTGATGTTTCTCCATGTCTGGACTTGAAAAGAAAGAAAAATGCAGTTGTATATTAAAAGAAAATCTGGTCAATTAACTGAACCAGTTACACTATACCGATAAAACTACTGGGACATCTTTATATTACCATAAAAGCTTCTGTACTTTTATCCATTTTAAGTCCTTAGTATAAGGGAGGGCGCTGGTGGTCCTCCAGCCACTAGAGGGAGGCCACCATTTGCCACTCGACATAATTAGGCTGAAACCTGTTTAGTGCCTTTATAAAAACTGCGCACTGTTCAGACAAACAGTCCTGATTCGGTTCAGGTCTCACTAGAAGCTGAGAACTTGCCTAGTTTGAAAGAAAGAAAGAAAGAAAGAAAGAAAGAAAGAAAGAAAGAAGAAAAGAAATAAAAGAAAAGAGAAAAATAGCCATATGTTTTACTTCAAGCCTCCTTGTCCAGGATCAACTACATGTTTAAACATTGGTAATTTAGTAATAGGTGATACTGTCTTGTTAATTTATTTTAGTCATTTAACAATTTATTTTAGATATTGTGGACACATTTTTAGAAATCCACTTATTCTGATGCATTTTACTTCATAATGTCAAATATTTCTCATTATTTAAGTATCAATAAAGAATTAGCTGGAGACTGTATTCCACATTAATTGTTTAACTGGGATTTCTTAAAAACAGTGGGGCTAAAGATATTGTAATTTGGGGGGGAGGGGGGGGGGGGGGGGAGACATAAGACCTGATGGCTTCCTAGTGAATTTTTAAAAAAGTTTAGTCAGTATATGATGAATCGTTTGCCTCTGGTTGTTTACCTCCTACGATGCGACAAGCTGCAACCTCTCTCATACTTGAAAAAGGTAAAGTCCCCTTAGAATGCAGCAGACACTGTCCTATTTCCCTCCTAAATGTAGATAATAAGTTGCTTGCTAAAATATTGGCTCTTAGGTTAGAATCTGTTACCTTCTATAATATCTGATGACCAAACTAAAAAAAACATCACTCATTCTATAACATGCGCAGACTGCTTAATATTCTGTATACTCCCATTCCACCTTGTATCTCAGAGACAGTACTGTCATTGGATTATTTGCCATTATTATTGGGCCTCAAACATCAGGGCTGTGTTACTGTGTATAAATATGAAAATCTATGTACCTCCTAAGTGGGTGAATTTAGAAGAATTATCTTGGTGCCTCTTCCTCACATGCATTGCTTTGTTCTAAATTACCTTTTCCTAAAGCTCTGTCTTGCTATTCTGTGAGCCCCGTAGAAAAACAGTCTCTAAAAAATAGGCAGCAAAAAATTCTCTTAATGAAGTTTTCACATACAGAAAAATAGTCTATTAAGTCCTTCTACTATTGACAAGGCCTTTGCAATTATGAACAGAAAAAGGAGTTAATATCCTAAAAGATCTGTTTATTGATAAAACATTTGCTTCTTTTGAGCAACTCAAAACTAAATTTAACATCCCTCAAGCACATTTTTCAGGTATTCGCAGCTACGTAGCTTTGTACTCAAAAGTTGCTCTCAATCCCCTTCCTTATCTTTGTCACTATTAGATACGGTTTTGAATATTAGTCCACAGACAACTAATGCAATTGGAAATGTATATTTATTATTGAATTAATTTGATTTAAAACCCTTAGATGCACTAAAACAACAATGGGAGAATGAACTTTTTATTAGTATGTCCACAGAGCTGTGGCAGAATATTTTAGATAATATAATTTCTTCCTCCATATGTTTAAGGCACACTATAATTCAGTTTAAAGTAGTTCACTGTTTAAACTGGACTAAGGCCAGGCTGGCCAATTTGCCCAAAATATGGTTCCAGTAGGTGCAAGATGTCATTAAGAAATAGCTTAAAATAGCTAATTCCCCAGACTACTGAGCAGAGCTAGGAGAAGATCCAGTGCTGGTGGTGTAAATGCTGCAAATGCTGAAGGTGGTGTTGATGTGGGTGTAGGAGTAAATGTAGAACAGTGTGATAGAGCGAGAGAGAGAGAGAGAGAGAGAGAGAAAGAGAGAGAGAGAGAGAGAGAGACTTCTCCATACCTTCTGAGGTTCAGCTGATCCTGCTCTTTCTCCTCTCCAGCTGCAGACCCCGGAAGCTCAGCTTCATCCGGGTTATGGAGAGCCCCGCCCCCTCCCCCGCTATATCACATTATACCCCATCACCGCTAGAGAGAACCCGCGAGGGAGTCCTCAATGCATGGAGCTGAATGGAGCTAAACAGCTAAAACTCTAATTTAAAACACTGTATAACTACTTCTCTGGGGTTTTCCTTTAATTTTACAAAGTAGAACAAAGTGTTTCACTAATACGGAAGAAAATGTAACCAAATATTTCCATTTCCCACAACAAATGTTTTTTATTCAGTAAAATTATTGAGAAAATGAGTACAATTTTCAGTATAAAAAGGTTCTTACATATGGAACAATAAAGCTAAATAATAGTTTATAAATGTTTGATACTTTTTATAATGAAAATTGTATATAGATTTTTATTCATTTCAGAGAGTCTGGTGTCTCTGGTGGTTTGAGAAACTAGTAGTAAATTCTGAAATGCTCCTTGCTCCTTGGAGTGCTCCTTGCTCCTGTACAACTAGACACGCCCACAGATGTTGTCACTGTTCAGCTGAAAAACCTACAATTCTTCTTAATATTTGTGTAGCAAATGCAACATGTAAATGTAATAACGTGTAAATACAACAGGCTTTCCAGACAGTGAAGATGTTTATTGAGTTTTTATAAAATATGTTAAATGTTTTAGGTATGTTAGGTATGTTAAATGTTTTAGGTTTTTACATTTAATCTTTAATTCATAAAGCACTGTAAAAAATATTGTAAAAATGGTAGAATGTCTGCAGCAAAACTTGCCAAAAGGTCACCAGAAAATTACACAAAATTACTGTACCTAGTTTAACAATTACTTCCTTTAAGATTACAGCATTTCCTTGTATTTTCTCTGTAATTTTATAGTCAAAGTATAGTAAATTACATGTTTTTTTTGTTTTAGTAAACATTCCGAAAATGTAAAAAAAATCTATTTAATACTGTATGAATACATTTATAGTCTGTTATTTGAAGGTTGACATTTAAATAACAGTGTAATCTTGTTACTTGATATAATTATTCAAGAAATATATAGCATAAAAATGTAAAATCAACGCTTCTAAAAAAATATTTTTAATTTTTAATGATTAAGTGCTATAATTTCTTAATAAGCAGGTTTAAAGCTTTTTATAAGTAACGCAGAATAATTTTACTGTCTTCTATATCTTGACATGCAGTGGCTCAATAATTCACTGATCCATGCATTCCCCAGAAGATGCAGATACAAACAGCACAATCTTTTTAAAGGCTCTTTATTACTAAGCCTACTATTCACTTTTTTTTTAAAAAAACATTTTATTGTCACCATTTTATTTCATTTTTCATACAGTACACCACATGACCATTTTTTCACATTTAAAACCCAATACACACATAAAATTAGTATATAAACAAATTTAAAATTTTGAGCATAAGAAGCATTTCTTTAAAAACTCTTTTGAAAAATTTAAAGCAATAAAACATCACCTCTTTTTTACAACACATTTAGTAAAACATTTAATAAAAAAAGACGATTTTATTTTTTAAATAAAATCCGCCCACTTAGATTTTTTGCTGTTTAGCATAATATGCAAAACCTACTTTTGAGAACTTGTCCTAAGGGCATTGACCAATCCTGACACTGGTGTCAAACCATTTAGCAGAGTGTGAACCTCAATAACTATCAAAAAAATCTTGAAATTTGTAAATAATATGGCCGCCATATGCAAATTAGTCTTACCGAGGCACACCCAGCTGTAACTTTTGAACAATTAATCTGACACTAATGCCACTTTAGATCTTTGATCATCAAATCAAATCAAATCAAATTTATTTGTATAGCGCTTTTTACAACAGGTGTTGGCACAAAGCAGCTTTACAGAAACATGATTACAGGACAAAGAATCAGGCAAAACATTAAACATAGAAAATACAGAATACAGAACCCCCAGTGAGCGCGGAGGCAAGGAAAAACTCCCTCAGAGCTGCAGGAGGAGGAAGAAACCTTGGGAGGACCAAGACTCACATTTGAGGGGGGACCATCCTACCACTGGTCAAACGGCTTTTAAATTAAAATTTAAAAAGTCTTTTATACATCCATATAGGTTTTATGTACTCAGGAGTGTAATAGCGCCACTAATGGCTTGGATGTAATCAGTAGTGGAGAATAAGATGGACGATGAGCAGCTGATCTGTGGTGGTGGTGGAGAACAGCTGACTTCAGAAACTTCCATCAGTCTGGCCGGACAGGAGACGCGAGAGCCTGAGGGTCCAACATCAGTATCGGGTCAGACAGGTGGGCAGTCAGTAACTCGGAGGAAAGCAGAGAGATGGAATTAGTTTTGACTGGATTTATGCAAAACTGAGAATATTAAAACATTATCAGAGTGTGGCAAATGACTCCGGCAGAACTGAATAAAACAGCCTAACTAAAGGCAGAGAGCCAGAAGGTAACATAGACATGGAGGCTCCCTGAAACACTGGCATCCACCCACTCCACCGTCCACAAACCTGAGTGACCGTGTGCAGTGGGAGAACAACAGCACCAGCATCTCAGTTTACCACAATTCCCTCTGTCCATGAACCCCTGGAAATGCAACCTTATCAAAAGGGAAAAACATTAATTACCAAAAGCTAAACTAAAAAAGTAAGTTTTCAGTCTAGACTTAAAGATTGAGACTGTGTCTGAGTCCCGAACATATTCGGGGAGATTATTCCAGAGTTGAGGCGCTTTATAAGAGAAAGCTCTTCCTCCTGCAGAGCTCCTCTGAATTTTAGGAACTACTAATAAACCAGCACCCTGAGATCTAAGTAATCGCGGTGGTTCATAACAGGAGATGAGGTCTTGTAAATACTCAGGAGCGAGCCCGTGTAGGGCTTTATACGTTAACAGAAGAATTTTATAGTCTATGCGGAATTTGACTGGAAGCCAGTGCAGTGCTGATAGTACTGGACTAATATGGTCAAATTTTCTCGTTTTAGTAAGGACCCTGGCTGCAGCATTTTGAACTAGCTAAAGTTTATTTAAGTTACTGCCAGAACATCCAGACAGTAGCGCATTACAATAATCTAGCCTTGAGGTAATAAAGGCATGTACTAATTTTTCTGCGTCATGCAGTGATAGGGCATTTCTTAGCTTGGCGATGTTACGGAGGTGTAGAAAAGCTGTTCTAGTAACATTAGATATGTGTTTATCGAATGCTAGATCTGAATCTATGATAACTCCAAGGTTTTTAGCTGCTGAACCAGGGGTGGCTGAGAAGTCAGCCAGATTTAGCATTAAGTCTGATCATAACATGATTCTGAGGTAGCCTGTCAATCTGTGTAAACATACGCCCCCATAGGGTGGAGCCAATGCTAGAAATCTGTTTCTCAGAACCCATACAAGCTATTAAGTTCTAGATGGGCATTTATCATCTTAGGCCTTATGTCTTTTTGGTGTACCGAAGGAAAATTTGATATGTACATTTTTGTGGTTGCTATTAGCCAATCAGATTTCAGCAAGTTTTTGACAGGCTAAACAATGACTAATTAGGACGATACTTATACCCTACATGTATATGAGGGTCTTCTATCAACCTATAAAATATTGCATTGATTGGCCTCTAGGGGGCGCTATAGCAGAAAATCAGTTACATATAAAGGTACAAGTGGCCCAGGCATGTTATTTTTTTGAGTTGTATACTTTGCTGTAGCCTTTACAACTTAGTAATTATATTTCTTTACCAAAAATGCAATGATTTTCATCAGTGGCCAAAAGAGTAAAAATGGCTCTTTTCGAACTTGTCTTTAAATCTTCAATCAATCAAAACAAATTTGTTCTTGATGCAATCTTGAGACCCTGTAGGTAGATAATTATCGGATATATTTTAACTATTTGTTGTCCAAAAACCTTGATCAAACATGTACGTGAAAGCCTTTTCAGAGTTATTTCGCCAAAACTCTGAAAAAGTTTTAAACATGTCAAAACTATTGAAGCCACTATGTAACAATTACATTTTTTGCACATTTGCCAAGTATGAGCCAAAGTCTTTAGGAGGCTCTACAGTGACAAATTAACTATTGTGCATTTATACTATTTATCGCTATTTTCAAACCTAAAAGGACAGTTAACAGGAACCTTTCACCCTATCGACACACAAATTTATACACATATATAGACTTATAATATGATCTTGACTGCAAATTTTGAGCCAAATCGGACATGTTTTTCCTCTAGAGCGGCTAGAAATCTACAGTGATTTTGCAGGGCATACGCCTATATTATCGCTTTTTTCAAACCTAAATGGAGAGAAGATAGGAACCTTTGACCCTATCAACACATACATTTACATAGATATATATACTGATATTATGATCTTGAGTGCAAATTTTGAGCCAAATCTGATATTTTTTGCCTCAAATATGGCCAAAAAGCCACCGTGATTTTGCAGGCACCAAGCCTAAATGCCCACAAGACAAGAACCTTTGACCCTATCAACACAAAAATTTACGTACATATATAGACAGACGAAATGATCTTGATCTTTAGCCAAATCTGACTTTTCTTCTCTCCGCACTATATAAAAATGCACTGATAGGAACAATTCTCTCAGCAGGTTATATGTGGTCTCTTGCTGCACTCTGGTGGTCATTTGGTGAAACAACTACAGGTTAATAATTCTAAATTAAAGCCCTGCTGAACTGAAAATTTAATCTTGCTGGTCTTCCTGGTTAAACATTTTATCCTTCTTGGTCATGTTGGTCATTCTTGTTCTTGCTCCACCTACTTAAGTTTTTTTGCAAAATTGCATAACATGCAAAACCTACTTTTGAGAACTTTTCCTTGGCTTGTTGACCAATCATGACATGTTTGGTGTCAAACAGCTCAGCAGAGCATAAACCTCAATAATGTTCAAGTAATGTTTGAAATTTCTTAAGCTTTATGACCACCATATGCAAATTAGACCTACCATAATGCAGCAAAATGCCTTCTAACACTTACTTCTAACTTCTGAACGGTTAACCTGAGATTAATACCACTTCAGTCCTTTGATCATAACATGATTCCCATATACCCTGTCAGTTTATGTAGACATACACCACAGGGGGCGGAGCCAATGCTAGATAGCTGTTTCTCTAGAACCATACAAGCTATCAAGCTCAACCTTTTCATTTATGGCCCATACACCAAAGGAAAATTTGATATGTACACTTTTATGGTCACTATTAGCCAATCACATTCCAGCAAGCTTTTGTCAGGTTGCATGTTAATCAGGTCAAAACTTATACACTATATGTGGGTTATTTGTATGTGGCCTTTTTATCTCTCAGCAGGATTAATGTAGTTTGTATTTTTTTTTTTTATTTAAGAACTGGTGTTGTTTCACCAAATGACCACTAGAGTGCAGCAAGACACCACATAAAACCTGATGAACACTGTAGCTCAATTGATCAATGCTTTTCAACTAGTTTAGTCACACTGCTCATCTAGCATGGTCATTAGGGTCATGCTGGTCAACTAGCTTGGTCATGCTGGTTATCCAAAAATATTTTAAGGTAGGTTTTAGACATGTATGAGTATTAACTAGTTGAAATGTTTGAGTAAATAAAGAGTCTGTCTGACACAATATTTTTAATTAAAATTTAATACAACTTGCTGAGTATTCCTAAATATTAAAATATATAAGTTTTGAGTTAATTAAAATTATCTTATTATATTTCAGAAAACTTTTTAATATTAAGTACTGTGTATTTAATTTACAGATATTTTACAGATATTTTAAGTGAAGTTCCACTAAATTAACAAAATTCTAAAAACGTTCAATTCACATCAAAACTTTATATTCTTGGCTCTTGAAACAATAGAGTTTGTCTACTTAAATAGTTTGTGGTAATCAGTTTCCTCAAAAAAAATGAGTACTTATTCGGGTTTAAGGGGAAAAGCTTACAGCACCTGGTATTCCCAGGTGGTCTCCCATCCAAGTACTAACCAGGCCAAACCCTGCTTAGCTTCCGAGATCAGGCGTTCTCAAGGTAGTTTGACCGCAAGCACTTGCAGCAGTCTCATCAAGATTATTTATGCACCTTCATTTATGTTGGGTTTTAAATAACACATTACTAATATATAAGAAGACAAAAGAAATAGAAGAAAGAGGGGGAAATCTTACAGCACCTGGTATTCCCAGGTGGTCTCCCATCCAAGCACTAACCAGACCAAACCCTGCTTAGCTTCTGTGATCAGACAACATCTGGCGTTCTCAGGGTAGTGTGACCGCAAGTGATTACAGTGTTCTCATCAATACTATTTATGAGCATTCATTTGTGCTGGGTTTTAAACAACATAATAGTACTATTTAACAAGACCATAGTAATAGAAGCAAGAGGGGAAAAGCTTACAGCACCTGGTAATCCCAGGTGGTCTCCCATTCAAGTACTAACCAGGCCAAACCCTGCTTAGCTTCCGAGATCAGAAGACATTGGGCGTTCTCAGGGTAGTGTGATCGCAAGTGATTACAGCATTCTCATCAAGACTATTTATGCATGTTCATCTATGTTGGGTTTCAAATAACACACTAGTAATGTATAACAAGACCATGGTCATAGAAGCAAGAGGGGAAAAGCTTACAGCACCTAGTATTCCCAGGTGGTATCTTATCTAAGTAATATACGTTTTTTTTTTTTTTTTGCACGGCGGACGTGGTGGCGAGACGCTCCTCCGGGAAGCTGAGTTTTTTTTCTGCAGTGTGGATCCGGAGGGGATTCTTTCCTCATGGCTGCCCTGTTTTTGTTTTAATAATTATTTTTATACTTTCTGGTTGAATTTGGTGTGCTTTATATGTGTCTCATTCTCCTTATTTTCTGTTGCAGGGCGGTCATGGTGTCGAGGTGCTCCTTCGGGGCTGCTCTTTATCTCTTTTGCTTTGACTTTATTTTGTACTCGTTGCGTATTTTTTGTACTCCATATTTTCATGTCTTATGCATTTTTTGTGTCTTTTTATGTACTTTATTGAATGTATTTGCATGGATTGATTGATTTTTAATAAAACAAAGACAGAGAACGCCCAATCTCATCTAAACCTTGAAAGCTAAGCAGAGTTTGGCCTTGTTAGTACTTGGATGGGAGACCACCTGAATACCGGGTGCTGTAAGCTTTTCCCCATTTGCTTCTATTAATATTGTCTTTTTATATTTATTTATTTATTCACAATATGTGCAAAAATAAATGTGACTGTATTTGTAAATTTATTTGCACCACACATAATATAAAGTGTGTGGGCTAGAGGGGGTATAAAGCATAAATGATTGTTCAAAATTCAGTACTTTTAGGATTAGTTGAGAAGTTCGGAATAAGGTGGGATGATGATCATCATCCAGTATCCTGACTTCCTTAGTTACATTACATTACATTTGGCAGACGCTTTTGTCCAAAGCAACTTACAATAGTTAATAGTTAATGCTTATGTCACTGAATGCAGTCAAATCATCACAGCAATGCTTTAAAATCTAGTATAAAGATTTCTCTGGACAGTAGAGACAGTTTCTCCAACAAATGCAAGACAAACTCGTTTAATACTCAATGAATGAGTAGGTGTCCCAATGGGAGTGGCACATTAAAAAAAAGCTAAACATTTTTTCATAATAGGTTTGGAAAAAGTGTAGTACCATGTGTTGTATTTTAGTACAATAACTATACATTTTGCCATATTGTCCTGCCTTGTTCAACATTCCTTTTTGGAAGTATACTAGACTTAAGGGTAATTTTCATTATATATATATTTCAGCCTCTTGGAGCAAGTATACTCACTCACTGGTGCTCCCATGCTGCTTTTATACCTGGGCCTGAGCCATGAGTGAGTGTCTCCACGTGTGCTCATCAGTGGCGTCCAGCCGCGGCGAGTGAAGCGGCCCCGCCCCCTAGCCATTCGGTTGTGTTTGTTTATCACCACCATGTGCGGGCTGAATGGCGGGGAAGTGTGTGCACCATGGATAGAGGTAGAGCGCTGGGAAGGAGCTCTTTCCTGCAGCTCTTTCCTGCAGCAGCGGCCGTGGTCACAGTCACCCTCCCTCAGAGGCCTTCCCAGGACGCTCACAGCAGTGGCCCACCAGGAGTTGATGCGGGAGAGGGCGTCAGAGTCAGCATTTAGGGCCCCAGCCTTGTGCTGCACCTGGAAAGAGAACTCTTGCAGGGACAGGAACCAACGGGTTACAAGGGCATTGGAATTTTTTGCCTTAGCCAGCCACTAGAGAGGTGCATTATCTGTGATCAATG
Organism: Astyanax mexicanus; assembly: GCF_023375975.1. Taxonomy (NCBI): domain Eukaryota; kingdom Metazoa; phylum Chordata; class Actinopteri; order Characiformes; family Acestrorhamphidae; genus Astyanax; species Astyanax mexicanus. The sequence goes on from NC_064411.1 coordinate 25,904,509, forward strand.
TGAACTGCCAACCTGTCAAGTAGTACCTCAGTTCCTCGATGGCCCACTTGATGGCCAGGACGGCGTAGAGACGTTCAGCCGGGGTGAGTTTGCGACTGATAAACAAGATGGGATGTTCCTCTCCTCCGGTCTCCTGAAGTAGGACCGCCCCGAGCCCCGTCTCTGACGCGTCCGTGTGGACAATGAAAGGCTTGTTGAAGTCTGGGTTTTCAGGACGGGCTCAGATGTGAGGAGGGCTTTTAGGATCTGGAAGGCGGCCTCTGCCTCAGGGTTCCATGCTACCTTGTCTGGCTGGTTCTTTTTGGTCAGGTCAGATAGAGGGGAAGCTAGGGAGGAGAAGTTGGGCACGAAGCGCCGGTAGTAGCCTGCCAGGCCCAGGAAGGCTCGCACATCCCTCTTGGTCAATGGTTGGGGCCACCGGAGGATGCTGGGGGTGTAGTCCTCTCCCAATTCTATACCCCAGATAGTGAGCTTCAGTGAGCCCCAAATGGCACTTACGTGGGTTCGCCTTGAGCCCTGCTTTCCGGATGGCCGTGAGAACCTTTTCCAGACGTAGGAGATGTTCCCCCCATGTCTCTGAGTAGATGAGAACGTCATCCAGGTATGCTGCAGTGTAGCGATGATGCGGTCTTAACATCCATCAACCGCTGGAAGGTGGCTGGGGCTCCGTGCAGACCAAAGGGCAGGACTGTGTGCTGCCATAGGCCAGACGGTGTTGAGAACTCTTTTCTTTGGCCTCAGGAGCAAGAGCAACCTGCCAATAGCCCTTGGTCAGGTCCAACGTGGATACAAACCGCGCCCTAGGGGGAAGGAATCGAACTGAGAAACCGCATTTAACCTACAAAAATCATTACAAAATCGCCAGCTACCATCTGGCTTTGGAGCTAGCACGATTAGGCTGGGCCAAGGGCTTGTGGAGGGCTCTATTACTCCAAGCTTGAGCATCGTCTGGACTTCCCCTTCGACGGCAGTGCGGCATGGCGGTATGGTCTCTGCTTCACGATGATGTTGGGGGCAGTACGGCTGTGGTGTTGGATCACTTGGGTACGCCCTGGGTTGTCAGAGAACACATCTTGCTAGCGGTCAATTCCTGCTTTTGGGCCTGGCTTAGGTCCTCGCCATAGCTGACCTGGCTGGCTGAGGGCTCCAGTATCTGGGAAAAGGCAGAGAGAGGAGGGGGAGGTTCATACCATTTTTTGATAAGGTTATTGTGGTATACCTGTTCCTTTTTTCTCTTTCCCGGCTGCTCCAGGCGGTAGGTCACCGGCCCCACCTTTTCCTTTGCAGTGAATGGGCCCTGCCAGGAGGCGAGGAACTTGCAAGAGGCTGTGGGGATAAGGACCAGCACCCGGTCTCCCGGCTGGAATTTTTGGACCTGGGCCGGCCTGTTGTAGGAGCGTTGTTGGGCCCCCTGAGCCTCCTCCATTTGTTCCTTGACAACGGGGAATACACAGTCAATACGTTCCTGCATATTCTGTACGTATTCAATCACTGACCTGTAAGGGGATGGTTGCTGCTCCCAGGCATCCTTGACCACATCGAGCAGCCCTTGTGGTCTTCTGGCATAGAGCAGCTCAAAGGGGGAGAATCCTGTGGAGGCTTGAGGAATCTCCCTTACTGCAAATAGGACATGGGGGAGGAGGAGGAGGTCCCAGTCACGGCCATCCTGGGCTATTAGCCTTTTTATAATTTTCCAACCACCCCAACCGGCACATCATTGATTTCTCTGACATCCGTCCAGGCCTGCCTTAGACGTTCGTCTTCTTTCTGTTCTTTGGAGAAACTTCCTTCTTTCAGAACCTGGTGGTGAAGAGAGAACAGAGGGTTAGTCAGGGCTGGGACTTCACCTTCTGACAATGCTCCACTGCTGTCTGTTGGATCCCGAGCTGACAGGGCTGGTCTAGGAGGGGCTTTCCGGCGTCGTCTGGGGCGAAGGGAGGAGAGGGTACAATAAGGTGGCTTGGTGTGGGTAGTCTCGTCTGACCAACAGCAGCACCAGGAGGTCAGGAACTAATGCGGCTGTGGGTCACAATATACATATATATTTAAATTTTATACTTTTATGTAGTTTTCCTTTTAACAGGCCAGGATTTTCTGCCTGACATTACACCACTAAATCTTGAGGATTTCTATTTAAGCATTTCATAAAAGGTTTCATGTTTGATAAGATACTTTACTGAAAAGCATCATTTTAATTGTAATAAAAAAATGTAAAACAAATATTTAAGTAAATCTGCTAATTTCAAAATATAATGAATAAAATAATACAATTGCTTCTTTCCTGAACTTCATTTTAAAATTAATATTTTCCTGAATACAAATCAAACATTTCATGTCCTCCAAATCTTTTGTTTCATTATGTTTGTCTAGTTTTTACGTCTGTATTCACATCTGCAGAATTTGGGTTGATTCCTGTTACTGATCTGGATTTATTAAGTGGAGTAAAGAGAAAACAGGCAGCTTCTCCAAGTGTCCTGTAGGAGATTGCAAAGAATGTGAATAAGTTATTTTACTGTAGAAATCACCTACACATGTAGCCCGTATACGGAACAAGGAACAAACCATGATTCATCATAATTTTTTTTAAATTATATAATTTGATTAATAAAATAATATAATATATATACACTACTGTTCAAAAGTTTGGGGTCACTCAAACAATTTTGTGTTTTCCATGAAAGTCACACTTATTCACCACCATACGTTGTGAAATGAATAGAAAATAGAGTCAAGACATTGACAAGGTTAGAAATAATGATTTGTATTTGAAATAACATTGTTTTTACATCAAACTTTGCTTTCATCAAAGAATCCTCCATTTGCAGCAATTACAGCATTGCACACCTTTGGCATTCTAGCTGTGAATTTGTTGAGGTAAGCTGGAGAAATTGCACCCCACGCTTCTAGAAGCAGCTCCCACAAGTTGGATTGGTTGGATGGGCACTTCTGGCGTACCATACGGTCAAGCTGCTCCCACAACAGCTGAATGGGGTTCAGATCTGGTGACTGCGCTGGCCACTCCATTACCAATAGAATACCAGCTGCCTGCTTCTGCTGTAAATAGTTCTTGCACAATTTGGAGGTGTGTTTAGGGTCATTGTCCTGTTGTAGGAAGAAATTGGCTCCGATCAGGCGCTGTCCACTGGGTATGGCATGACGTTGCAAAATGGAGTGATAGCCTTCCTTATTCAGAATCCCTTTTACCCTGTACAAATCTCCCACCTTACCAGCACCAAAGCAACCCCAGACCATCACATTACCTCCACCATGCTTAACAGATGGCGTCAGGCATTCTTCCAGCATCTTTTCATTTGTTCTGCGTCTCACAAACGTTCTTCTTTGTGATCCAAACACCTCAAACTTGGATTCATCCGTCCACAACACTTTTTTCCAGTCTTCCTCTGTCCAATGTCTGTGTTCTTTTGCCCATCTTAATCTTTTTCTTTTATTAGCCAGTCTCAGATATGGCTTTTTCTTTGCCACTCTGCCCTGAAGCCCAAAATCCCGCAGCCGCCTCTTCACTGTAGATGTTGACACTGGTGTTTTGCGGGTACTATTTAATGAAGATGCCAGTTGGGGACCTGTGAGGCGTCTGTTTCTCAAACTAGAGACTCTAATGTACTTATCTTCTTGCTTAGTTGTGCAACGCGGCCTCCCACTTCTTTTTCTACTCTGGTTAGAGCCTGTTTGTGCTGTCCTCTGAAGGGAGTAGTACACACCGTTGTAGGAAATCTTCAATTTCTTAGCAATTTCTTGCATGGAATAGCCTTCATTTCTAAGAACAAGAATAGACTGTCGAGTTTCAGATGAAAGTTCTCTTTTTCTGGCCATTTTGAGCGTTTAATTGACCCCACAAATGTGATGCTCCAGAAACTCAATCTGCTCAAAGGAAGGTCAGTTTTGTAGCTTCTGTAATGAGCTAGACTGTTTTCAGGTGTGTGAACATGATTGCACAAGGGTTTTCTAATCATCAATTAGCCTTCTGAGCCAATGAGCAAACACATTGTACCATTAGAACACTGGAGTGATAGTTGCTGGAAATGGGCCTCTATACACCTATGTAGATATTGCACCAAAACCAGACATTTGCAGCTAGAATAGTCATTTACCACATTAGCAATGTACAGAGTGTATTTGTTTAAAGTCAGGACTAGTTTAAAGTTATCTTCATTGAAAAGTACAGTGCTTTTCCTTCAAAAATAAGGACGTTTCAATGTGACCCCAAACTTTTGAACGGTAGTGTATATATATATTCCCCATGATTTCCATGTTCTTAGTTTATTGATATAAATTTAATAATCTCTTATCATTCTTATAATTTAACTTTACTTTATTATTTTCTTCATCAGATATAAAATCTTTACTTTTTATGTAAATTTTTATGATCTTTTTAAAATGTCCTATTTTTCCTTTTTTACGTATATATTTTATTCGTCTATAGTAAATGTCAGTTTTTATTTCTATTTTTTCTAAAGATTTTTGATCCCTTTTAAACTGTAAATGCTCAGCGGCATTGTAAATGAGGGTCCCCCTCCAGTGTAAATAACCGATTGCTTGATTAATATTCAGTGTTGCAAACCCAGTTTTTACATAAACAATAAACTGAATAAATAATAAAATAACTTTACTCTGTCTAAGCTGCTGGTTTAACTTTGCAGCCTGACGCGCAGTCAGTTTATGCACTCTTAAAGTAGGAATGAACTGAAGTCAGCGCGCAGCTGTCTTACAGGGGATGGATACAGACACACTGATTGGATAATTTAAGTTACGCCCCAAACACACCCGTGAATAATTAAGGGAATTAAAATACGCCTTTTGCGCCGTTGGAGCTGCGGAAGGCGTGTTTTTCGCGCCCTTACGATACCAAAGACACAGGACACGGCCCTATAGATCGTTAAAATAGGGCCCTGTCCTTGTTTGTGTGAGGGTGATTAGTGCCCGCATTCTTTCCAACACTGTAGGGGAAAAATTGGGAAAAATCATGGTGTAGTTCTTCAATAAGCTTGATGAAACTTATCCAACTACATATTCCATTTTTTAAAATAAAAATGTTCTGGAATTATTAAATCAACACTTTTTAAATATTTATTATTTTTAGGTCTTAAGCCTACTGCAGTAAACCTGTAAATCAGTATAGTTACCTATAGAGGATTTTACTGTAAGCTAGCATCATCACTATCATTCATTCAGCATATCACTGATATAATGATTATAAAATATATGTTCTTAGTTTATGGAGTTAGTGGTACCTTTCATGATTGTGTGTTTTTGTAAAAACGAGGCCCAACACAACACTAAGTGTTGAAGAGCTTTGCAGGCATTAGGTATCCAAACATACATCAAAACATAAAATGAAAGTCAGTAAACATCATCCCTGGATAAGATTAATTTTGCTGAACCTGAAAAAAAAAACATTATTTATAGTCTCTGGTGGAATGTGTCCCGAGTGACAGAGTGAAGAATTTACGTATTACAAGGCAGGGTGTCTGCAGGTTTTAACAAGTGCAATTTTAGACTATTTTAGACCTTTTTTAGACCATCATGGGTTAAATTTAAGACCTTCACAAAGTATTAAAAAAAGAAATAACAACGCCAGATTGTGGTCAATTGACATTTATTGTCAATGAAACAAACATATATACATCCATTATTTTCATTATTTTACATGCTTCTAAGCTGTGCACTTTTCTGTGGCAATTTCATCCTCCAGAACCTTAAGCTGGGAGAGTTTGTCTTTAGCAGCCCTCCTCAGTGCATTTGATTTTGAGAGGAGCTGTGCCATTTTGCTCCCAGCCTTGCCCTCTGCTTGCTCTGCCAACTCATCTGCCTCTTTGCCCAGGCTCTCAATGACTTTATGCAGTCTGTCCCTCTTCACTTTCAGGTCTTGTAACTGCTCCTCCGCGTGACCCCTTTTCTTCCCTTGTGTCTCTGTCTCTTTCTTCTTCCTCTCTTCATCCAAATGCACAAGGAACCTGGCAGCCATGACAGATTTCATTAGGTCATGTGCAAGTGGAACCTTGGTAACACCCCCATGTATTGCAACATAGTCGTAAACAAGCCTGTGTGTGACCAATGTTTCTTCCTGCATATTCTCTGTTTCAATCTCTTTGTTCACTTAGAAGTCTCTCTACAGACGCCTGACCATGAGAAAGCAGTAAAAGGGTCTTGGAATCGCCCAAAGATGTGGGTATGCCTTGCCGATGAAGCCATGAAAGAAGACATCTAGCCTCTTTTGCATTGGCTTAAAGAAGATAAAATCTTCATGCCTGCACTCCACAGACAACGCAGCATCGAACTGTTGGAGAATGGTGTCCCCTGAGACAAAAAGATGTAAAAATAAAGGGGAAAAAAGTTAGAAACAAGCATTTCTGACACAAAACCGGTGCATGGAAATTATTTGCTGGAGTAACCTAACTTAAGAGATTTACACTCAAATATATTGTGATTATATTTTGAGCAAGCATACAATAAATACTGATCAGTTCAATACTAAATGATTATCTGAAAGTGGCATGCATAATTTTCCTCAGCTCCTTCTAGAACTCCTACCAGCACAAACTCCTCCTGCCAGCTGCCTGTTGAAGTCCCTTCATCTTTGCCTTGCAGCCGTCTGGATCTCTGCTCATCACTGTGGGGTCTAGACAATCCATCTGCCGGTAATGTATTTAAGCAGTCCCTTTTCAATTAAAAAAAAAATTAAAAATCCTGAGGTCTGAACTTTTGCTGTTCTGTACAGATAAATGCAAAAGGAATGTAAGCAAAAATGCTGTACACATGGGCTTCCCCCTGATAATCTTTGACATTAAGCTACTTGTACCTTGAAGGCTCCTCAGCACCCAAGCCAATATCCACACAGTGCACCGGCATCAAGTTCTTCTGGTCGACTATGTCCAGTTTGGTAAGCTGGGCTGTGGTGATGTCCTGCAGAACCTCTCGTTTCACGAAACGACGCATCAGACTCTGTTGGACGAGAACAAAAGAAACAATTTAATTACATAGCTTTGCAAAAAACGGTGTACCATTTCGACTGTTGTAGATTTGCTGTGAATGTGTCTTTGTTTACAACTGTATTTGTTTAATTACAGGTCTACATAATGCTTTACTTTTTGAGCTGGCAGTGGGTGGGTGAGCTGGCATCATAACCACACCAACTCTCAAAATCAATATAATGCAATCATAAAATCCATACATCCATTTCATGACAGTTTCTTATATAATGTTCTGCTCATTAGAAAAGGCATTACCTTGATCAACTCTGCCAGATCTTTGCCTAGGTAAGGCATCACCGGCTCCTCAGTCTGGTACTTCCTTAAAAATGGATCAAATAGCTGGGCGATGCTCCTGAAAAACTGCAGCTTAGGTAGTCAGGGGATCTTTCTGGGCATCTTCGATTACATCAAAGCTTGCAGTGCCAGGATTTCGAAGCTCCTTGCTCCTCACAGCATTTGTGTACACCAGCATAGATGACCAGATATACAACGCTCGTTCCATGACAGGCGGGTTTTCCAGCCATCGGTGCACACACCATGCCAACAGGAAGCGGGTAGACCTGGTGGTCTTCTCGTAGTTATCTCGTCTTGCGGAAACATTATGCAATAATGTGTGCAAGGCCCTGAAGATTTTGTCCAACTGCCACGATGAGAAGCCTGTTTTGAAGGCATTGTGTAGGGTGTGTAACCCGCAGCTACCAACAGATATGAGCTGAGAACCAGCGTACAGTTCAGAATATTCCGCCTGGAACAGCTCAAAAAACGTAAAATTTACATTTGGACCATCCATTGAGATCGAAATCAGCTTGCTGAGGTCCAGGTGGCCCGCACATTCCTAAGGGAAGGAAACAAATCAACCAGTCAATTAAATGTACATATATTTAAACAACAAAAACACACACACAGAGAATATACCCCACAACACATTCATTATATTACATTCTTACAGTACACTTAGCTGACATTTATCCAAAGTGACTTACAGATATTACAGGGTACTGGTTACATTCCCTGGAGCAATGTCAAGTAGAGTAGCTTTATTTGTCCCAGGTTAGGCTTTTGTTCGCACACACGCGCGCGCACACACACACACAGTCATTAATGTATCTGTTTAGGTCATTAAAGTTGAATCTGATGAAACAATCTAATTACACATCTATAAATATCTAATACGAAGCACAAATAGCCAAAGCAATATATGCACAGATTAATATATTATTAACAGATGTTGTGCCAGTATTTACACCTAGAAAAGGTGAGTATTCAATGAATGTTCAGAGTACATTGATCAATTTTGGAGGGCAATAGTTATGTGCAGCTAGCATACAAATAAGTAATGGGAGCAGAATGTAAACATTGGGCAATGAAAAGGAGGCATGTACTAATTAGGATAAAGAGAAGGCAATTTAATACACAGATGTCCTCATTTATTCTCTCACACAGCAATTGCAGAGCACTACTTCAGAAAGTGAATAAACCAAATCTCCCAATGATCAAAATATTTTCACTAAGAAACGTTTGGACATGGTGACAGACAACTATATATGCGGATCAGACTCGCAGCCACACACCTTCTGAATTTAAAATGGAGCCCCTTTTCATAACAGAAGATGAAATCGTTTGTCGGTCTTTGCATTACGTTTGGGATCATAAAACTACCGCAATAGGGAAGTTGTATGATCCCTGCCGTAATGCAGAGACCATCGAAGAACATACATCCCCGATATAATGACAAATCAACTGGACTGCGTTACGCAGCAACCGACATCTGGGGCCATGTTGAGTTATGCAACAACCGGTGCTGGGGGCAATGTTGTGTTACGATAAACTTGGTGCGACAGCTTGGCTACCCTGTAACAAGATGTTACTCCAGATAAAAGAAATGCAAGTGATTGGCCAAAAGTACTTCTATTAATATCAAGAGTGACATTTTTATGACCAATCACCGTTGGTTCTGACATCGGGGTAACCATTTGTCATAGTGTCACACCGACGTTAGTGGATAATTGTAATACAAAAAAAAAAAAGCACTTACTTTGACCTCCTTCAGCAAGTCGGTTGCTGTGGCATGGCCCAGAATTTGTGAGCCCAGGTACCGGGACTGTACCTGGCCGTCATCCCAGTACCTTATGTGAAGGTCCGGTTGCTTCCTCTTTTTTTTAAGACGTGCCGCTTGCTACTGAACAGCACTATGGGAATTGCGTGCCGCATTTGCCGACTCCTGGTGTTTGCTGGATTTCGTGTGAGACTCCAGTGCCTTGATGCCCAAGGTCCCGAGTTTAAGAGTTCTTTTGCAGAACGTGCAGTATGCCTCACTGTCGTCAGCAGGAACGCGTTTCAACCAGTCTGCAAATTGCCCCTTGAGAGCTAATTGTCATTAAATTTACATTTCCCCATCTTTAACTTTCTCCTGCCAATCGGAGCCTACTTCATAACTATTCCCAACTTGCTCGCACACAGAGAATCAAAATAATTGCTGCTGCATCCTGTGAAGACAGTACATTTCCGTTTCACATATGTAGTTTTATTTTTGTACATTCCACTTATGCCAAGCTCAGACTACACAACATTTTTGTCCCTCACAATGTTCAATGTCAGATTAAGCAGTTATTTTCGTTTTGCGTCATTCTCGGAGGACTGGCAACACTACACGTTAGTCACCGACCAATCATCGTCCGCGTCCTCGCGTGAGTTTGTAGGTCATCGCGGGGGAGAAGCATAGAATCTGAGAATCACGGCTACAGAAGCCCTATGCGTGTTGGAAGCGCTTTTGTGCTGAAAAAACTTTAAAAAAAAAAAAAAGAAAAAAAAAAGAGGATAAAGCGACTCTGGACTAGTTTCTGGGTGATCCAAATGGACTTTACATGCTTTTTGTACTCCACAGAGAACTTAAGGTATGGTAAAGATGTAGCTACTTAGGTTTCAGTGAATATAAACAGAATATCTCATGGATAAAGTAGATTTTTGATTGATGATTAATAGATTATTCTTCTGTTTCTCTGGTCCAGCAAACTGCAGAAGCACTGCCCCGCTTTCTTTTCCCGTGTTTACATCTGTGCGCCACAGAACGCTCCTTATTCCTATTGGTCAGAGTCAGGGAGCCCGTCGCGGATCATGTCAAACTAGGCGATAAAATACAAAAAATTCTAACATTCTAGTCTTTCCGTCGGACGCTCCGACGGCGTCGCTCACGTCAAATTACTGATCTTTGACTCACACTACACGGACCTTTGTCGACAATGAAATTCGGATCCGACGCACGCAATGTATCGGCGCCGACAAAATCAGGTCAAAATCGGGCTAAAATTGTGTAGTCTGACCCGGGCATAACAGCAACATGTCATAGAACTACATGGACCATAACTACCACCATAACAGAAAAAAAAAAACAGAACGGTGTGAAAAAGGACGCAAATACAAAACAAAAATTTTTGCATTGAAACATAGGTCTCAAATTACTCAATTTTAGACTTACAGTGCAAAATAGCTCTATATTTAAGACTTTTTGTTAGTCCTAAAATTAAAAATGTTTAATTATAGACTTTTTTTTTTTACTTTTTAAGATCCCGCAAACACCCTGGATAAGGTGTTTTTTTTCTGGCTGAAAGATTTGGAATTTGCATTTTTTATGGCAGAGAAAAATATTTGTGATAGTTTTCTATCCTGTGTGTTGAATGCGCTGGTGCTTTTTAAGATAACTTTGTGAAGTAAAACATTTCCCACAGTCTGAGCAGTGATACGGTTTCTCTTTTGTGTGAACGCGTTGGTGGTGTTTGAGATCACCCTTTGCAACAAAACACTTCTCACACACTGAGCAGTAATATGGTTTCACTCCTGTGTGAATGCGCTGGTGTTGTATAAGATTACTCTGTGTAGTAAAACTCTTCTCACAGTCTGAGCAGTGATACGGTTTCTCTCCTGTGTGAATCCGCTGGTGATTTTTGAGAGTACTCTGTCGAGTGAAACTCTTCTCACAGTCTGAGCAGTGAAACGGTTTCTCTCCTGTGTGAGTGCGCTGGTGTATTTCGAGAGTACTCTGTCGAGTGAAACTCTTCTCACAGTCTGAGCAGTGATACGGTTTCTCTCCTGTGTGAATGCGCTGATGTCTTTTGAGGTGATCCGGTGTAGTAAAACTCTTGCCACAGTCTGAGCAGTGATGTGGCTTCTCTCCTGTGTGAATGTACTGGTGTATTTTAAGTTCACTCTGTCGAGTGAAACTCTTCCCACAGTCTGAGCAGTGATACGGTTTCTCTCCTGTGTGAAGGCGCTGGTGTTTTTTGAGATCACTCTGTCGAGTAAAACCCTTCCCACAGTCTGTGCAGTGATACGGTTTATCTCCTGTGTGAATGCTCTGATGTGTTTTTAAACTTGTCTCTGTAGTAAAACACTTCGTACACTCTGAGCAGTGATACGGTTTCTCTCCTGTGTGAATGAGCTGGTGTTTTTTGAGATTACCCTGTGTAGTAAAACACTTCTCACATGCTGAGCAGTAATATGGTTTCACTCCTGTGTGAATAAGCTGGTGTTTTTTGAGATGACTCTGTCGTTTAAAGCTCTTCTCACAGTCTGAGCAGGAATATGGTTTCTCTCCTGTGTGAATGCGCTGGTGTATTTTGAGAGCACTCTGTTGATAAAAACTCGTCTCACAGTCTGAGCAGTGATACGGTTTCTCTCCTGTGTGAATGAACTGGTGCAGTTTGAGATTACCCTGTGTAGTAAAACACTTCTCACACTTTGAGCAGTGATACGGTTTCTCTCCTGTGTGAATGCGCTGGTGTCTTTTGAGATGATTCAGTTGACTAAAACAACTCCCACAGTCTAAGCAGTGATACGGTTTCTCTCCTGTGTGAATGCGCTGGTGCAGTTTGAGAGTACTCTGTACAGTAAAACTCCTCCCACAGTCTGAGCAGTGATACGGTTTCTCTCCTGTGTGAATGCGCTGGTGCAGTTTGAGAGTACTCGGTGTAGTAAAACTCCTCCCACAGTCTGGGCAGTGATATGGTTTCTCTCCAGTGTGAATGCGATGGTGTAGTTTGAGAGTACTCTGTGCAGTAAAACTCTTCCCACAGTCTGAGCAGTGATACGGTTTCTCTCCTGTGTGAACGCGCTGGTGTTTTTTAAGATCACTCTGTTTAGTAAAACCCTTGGCAGAGTGGTGATGTTTCTCCATGCTGGGTCTTGGCTTCATTTTTCTTTTAAATTTATAAAACGATGTTTTACTTGTTCTGAAGATTCTTCAGGATGTTTTGTTCTTCACCTCTTTCAGCAGTTTAAAATTGCTCTTTGTTAAATATCCTGGTTGTTGGTAGTGATGAATTTCAGGAGAAAACCTGAAATATTTTTATTTCTGAAAAAAAAAAAAACAATGAAAAATGTTATGTATTAAAATAAAAACAGGTCAATTATCCAAAAAGAATTACCTACATCAGTTACACTATATGGACAAAATTACTGGGACACCATCAGGGCCGCCGCTCTGCATACGCAGACAACGCAGCCAGCGTTAGGCCTCAACCATTTTGCAGTTGCAGGGAGCCAAATTGACTGAGAATGAAATGTGTTGAAATTATGACATTATTAAATTTAAAACCCAATGTGAATTATTTATGATACGCTCATCTTTTTTGTCTTTAAACATTGCATGGGGCACCTACTCTACTACTTAAAAGTGGCACGTTATTATTTTTGTGCATAATATAATGCCCCCACCCCTATTGCCTGAAATGGCACGGCTCGGTTTGCTCTGTTGGTTGTTGCCAGATGTGACATTTTCCAGTCAAATAAATAATCAAAAAATGCATGGAGGGCCTCCCTGACCAGTTATGCTTAGGGCCTCCAAAACCTTAGCAGCGGCCCTGGACACCATATTACCATAAAAGTTTCATTACTTGTATCCTATTCTAAATCCATAGGCATTATAATATGTAGTTGTAGCTTGACTGTCAGCAGGCTGCAGCTGCAGAATTTGTGTAGCAGAAACACAGCTGCTGTCCAGTACTGAATACAATGTTTTACTACTACTGAATAGTATCTCTTGACCTTATGTGCAATAGACTATGAATATGTTATACTGCTCTAATAAAGGTGTCTCATTTTATCTTATAAATATCTTTATTTTCCACCACAGTAGCTTCAAGCTAACAGTGATATGCACTCTTGATGTAAAGATTTTTTTTTTGTATATGTAGATAAAAAATAAAAAAAACTGCACCTCCAACGTCTTATGATTTAACATGTACCAATTCAATATCACATACACTGTGGCGTATCACAGCATCGGGTCAAAACCCAAGTTCATCCACCTGAAGAACTCTTGACTCGACTCCTCCTTTTTTAATATTCTGGAAATTAGATATTACTTTTTTCCAGGCGAGGGACTGAAAAACCTGAAAACCTGTGTTTTTTTCCCAGATTGAGTGAGTCGGTAACGAGTCAGAGAGCACAGGACAATATTGGATAACGTTCTCTCTCACAAGCAAACCCAGGTTAATTATTTTATTATAATAAATATTCTTTTAAACAAAGTACAGTTTTAGTGGAGACTTCATGCATCTTCTTACATACAGCTCCACAAATAAAACATTTTAATTAGTTTATTTATAAAAGATGCGTTTGTCTCTTTACAATAAATATAAAATAGGCAAATGGCTGAATGTCGGACAATGCAGCGTCTATTCATGTCTGAAATGCAAGAAATGCTGTCTTGATGCCTTGCTGGCCACATTATCCCACCTAGAAAGTGCAGGAAAGTTTGTATCTGAATTAATAGAATAAAATATGTCCTAAATGGTGAAGGTATTGGCAGCTGTGTTTAGCTGTGTTTTCTTCCGGTTAAAAATGCTGGAAACATAAGCCAGCTAGATAACATTAGCTACATTGGCTAGGTAGATAACATTAGATACTTGTTTAAAAAAGCACTGGAAACACTAGCTAGCCAGATAACATTAGATACTTGGTTAAAAATCACTGGGGACATTGGAGAGCTAGATAATTTTAGCTACTGGGTTAAAAAACGCTGGTAACATTAGCTAGCTAGATAACATCAGCTACTTTGGTCCTCTATTATGGGCCAGTTCTGCCTATTAAACAGTTCTATTTTTCTCTCTGCCAGTCTCGTTAAGGAAATACATCACCTCCCATCTTAGATGAACACTTAAACATTATTACCACATTAAAATAAATCATATCATAAAACATTTTACCATTGCTAACACTTTTGTAAATCTGTGCATAAAAAACTGTGTGGAGCATGCATCACATTTTTTTTATGTACCACGAACAATGTTTTGTTAAAAAAATACAGCAACTGGATAGAGGGGTACATTAATTTTGAAGGTAAGGTAATGTTTAGCCACTGTTAGCTAAGCTAGCCAATGCTATCTAGATAAGGTAAACTAGCAGGCAATTCCAAACACTAAAATACTATTAGCAGCCGGAATGTCTTAAACACATTAAATGTGTGATAAGTTGTTGTTATATAACCTAAATGGTAGGATAATGTACAAGCTGTCTGTAATGGTTAATCCTTTCCTTAATAATCAACTTTAGCTGTTAGGTGTGGTAAGCTACTGGTAACAACACTGGGTCATTTTACAAGATAATTTTGCTAATGCTAAAGCTCCTGCCTTAATGCTGGAAAAATCTGTAAATAAACAGAAGCGCTTTACACACCCAAATAAACAGTTTTCAGAGGAGAAATCTGTGTAGATTGCCTTTTGAAAGAAAGAAAAAAAGCGAGAGAGAGAGAGATATACCTTCTGTAGTTCCGCTGATCCTGCTCTTCCTCCGCCGCTACAGGAGAATGAAGCTCAAACCGCGGAAGCTCAGCCTCATCCGGGTTATGTAGAGCCCCGCCCCCTCCCCCTCTATATCACATTACACCTCGTCACCGCTAGAGGGAACCCGCGAGGGAGTCCTCAATGCATGGAGCTGAATGGAGCTAAACAGCTAAAACTCTCATTTAAAACACTGTATAACTACTTCTCTGGGCTTTTCCTTTAAAATAGGAGAGAAATCGTACTCCTATATTTACATTTTCTACAACTAATGTTTTTTTATTTAGTAGATTTACTTGCATTACTGCTGCTGATGCTGGAGTTACACACAGAGCTCATTTAAAATGATTAAAACTGCAGTTTAAAGGCTTTAATAATTATTTATGCGGTGCTAAAACAGTTGATGTTATTCTGTGTTGTGAAAATTAGTACAAAACAGTATAAAACAGTTATTCCATATGAACATGAGTTACATTTGGAACAATTAAGCTAAACAATAGTTTAAAAATGTTTGATACTTTTTAGAATGAAGATTGTATATACATTTTTATACATTTCAGAGAGTCTGGTGTCTCTGGTGGTTTGAGAAACTAGTAGCAGATTCTGAAATGGGTGCTCCTTGCTCCTGTACATTTAGACATGCCCAAAATACAGCATTCTCTTGTATATTTTCTCTGTAATTTCGCAAAGTATAGTAATTTTGTTTTTTGTCTGTTGTAAACATTACAAAAATGTAAACAAAAAAAAATGAAATCTTGTAATATCTCAATAAGCAGCTGTGCTCATAGACTCTGTTCACACAATCAAGTTATTAACCACTTACCTCAGAGTAAATCTCAAAGCATGATGGGATTGCCTTCGCTGAAGGCAGGTTTAACACTAACTGCTGTTCAACTGTATTTTTTTTTAACTTTGCAGCTGCTTTAAAAACCAAAGTATCAGTGTACCCATACGAGGATTATAAGAAACGTTACTCTGAGCTCCTGAGAGTCACCCATTCTTTAACTAATGTTTCTAAACACTGTCTGAATCTCTAGATTCAGGGTCAGAATACTTTTTTTAGATTAAAAACAACTTTAAGTATTCTGAACTCATTCGGAACATGCTTAATTTAAACTGTGATAGTTTAATAATGTACAGCTAAATCCTTACTACAAAATGAATTAGCATAGCTATTTAATGGGATAACGCTAGATAGCTAGGTAAGCTAGTTATAACAAATCTCAAAGCTAGGTTAGCTAGCTAACTACTTCACTTAAAGGTAAGTTAGCTAGATATAACATATTTTAAAGCTAGGTTCGCTAGTTATAAATTATAACTTAAAGCTAAGTTAGCTAGTTATAACTTGTAACATTAAAGCTAGGTTATCTAGTTATAAATTGAAAATTAAAGCTAGGTTAGCTAGTTAACTTACAGCTAGGTTTAGCTAGTTGAATTAAAGCTAGGTTAGGTAGTTAAATTAAAGCTAGGTTAGCTAGTTAAATTAAAGTTAGGTTAGCTAGTTAAATTAAAGTTAGGTTAGGTAGTCAAATTAAAGCTAGGTTAGCTAGTTAAATTAAAGTTAGGTTAGCTAGTTAAATTAAAGGTAGGTTAGGTAGTTCAATCAAAGCTAGGTTAGGTAGTTAAATTAAAGCTAGGTTAGCTAGTTATAACTTGAAAATTAAAGCTAGGTTATCTAGTAACATACAGCTAGGTTATTTAAATTAAAGGTTAGTTAGTTAAATTAAAGCTAGGTTAGCTAGTTAACTTAAAGCTATACTAGCTAGTTAACTTAAAGCTATACTAGCTTAAGCCTAAGCAGTTTGGCAAGAATGTACACCACACTATAATTTTTATTTGATAAAAAAAAAAAAAACACTTAGCCTTATCATAAGCATGTGGATCCTTTACACTGTGTTATGATTCGCTGTTTGAATTAAGGACTAAACTTGGTAGTTAAATTAAAGCTAGGTTAGCTAGTTAAATTAAAGGTAGGGTAGGTAGTTAAATCAAAGCTAGGTTAGCTAGTAAACTTACAGCTAGGTTAGTTATATTAAAGCTTAGTTAGTTAAATACTAACTACTTCTAACCTCATTTCCTTCTTCCCCTCCTTCACTCCTCTATCCTATTACTCCCCTTTGACCTCCTTTTATCCCTATCCAAAGATGTTTTACCTTTAAACTTATTTTACATTGTACTTGACTATTGTAAGTCGCTTTGGACAAAAGCGTCTGCCAAATGTAATGTAATGTAAATTAAAGCTAGGTTAGCTAGTTATAACTTGTAAATTAAAGCTAGGTTATCTAGTTAATGTACAGCTAGGTTAGATAAATTAAAGGTTAGTTAAATTAAAGCTAGGTTAGTTAGTTAACTTTAAGCTACGTAAGCTAGTTATGTTAAAGATAAGTTGGCTAGTTAACTTAAAGCTATACTAGCCAGTTAAATTAAAGCTAGGTTAGCTAGTTAACTTAAAGCTCAGGTTATAACTTATAACTTGAAGTGTGTAACCTAAGCAGTTTGGCAAGAATGTACACCTCTATAATTTTTATTTGGTAAAAAAAACACTTAGCCTTATCATAAGCATGTGGATCCTTTACACTGTGTTTTGATTTGCTTCTGTTTGAATTAAGGACTAAACTTGACTGATAACTGTAGAAGGACTGTGTGGATGTTTCTTTGTGTCAGAGTCAGTTATCCAGCTGGTTTTGCACAAATGCACTGTATTTTTGTCTGGTCTCTCAGTCCAAGAAACGAGGGCATACCAAAACCTGTACATTTCGTTCAAGCAATTAAAACTGAGAGCCAATTTTAGCGTCTTTTCCCCAAACATCAACCAAAGAATAGTTCCCTCCTTATGAAACAATAATATATGGAAATACAATGGGAAATATAGTGCAATATATTAAATAATACATTTTCATATATGGAAAAAAGTACATATATTGTTTAATATAGGGCAATATACGCATGGACCATGTATGTCTATATATTGCTAAATATAAAAACATATATTGCAATAAAGACAAATTCTCTAAACTGCATTTTTTTAGACCAAATGTTTTTTTATTTATTTATTCTTAGTGAATCATTTCACAAAAGAGACAAGAGTACAATGACTTAAAATACATTCTAAATGTGCCAATAAAGGTCCACTGTTACAGACTCATGAAAAAAAGACATTTATATTTAACATAATCTACAATTACTTTTTAAAGTGGTCATATTCATGTTTGCATATTAAAAAATGTGTATGTGACGATTGACAAGTAATTACATTTTAGTTTTTTTTTGCCCAGTTGCTACAAACATTATACAGACCTAGCCCAAAATCTTACATTTGGCACAGACATTTGAAGGAATGGTATGAATGGAAAACTACCACTAACTACAACTAACTACTAAAACTACATTTAGATGTATTACACTTATGCAATCTATTAAGTTTACTTATTTTTTTATCAAATCAAATTTATTTGTATAGCGCTTTTTACAACTGGTGTTGGCACAAAGCAGCTTTACAGAAACATGATTACAGGACAAAGAATCAGGCAAAAATATTAAACATACAAAATACAGAATACAGAACCCCCAGTGAGCGCGGAGGCAAGGAAAAACTCCCTCTGAGCTGCAGGAGGAGGAAGAAACCTTGGGAGGACCAAGACTCACATTTAAGGGGGGACCATCCTACCACTGGTCAAACGGCTTTTAAATTAAAATTAAAAAGTCTATTATACATCCACATAGGTTTTATATATTCAGGAGTATAATAGCGAATATAGCACTAATGGCTTGGATGTAATCAGTAGTGGAGAGTAAGATAGATGATGAGGAGCTGATCTGTGGTGGGTGGTGGATGGAGAAGAGCAGACTTCAGAAACTTCCAGTCTGGCCGGACAGGAGACGCGAGAGCCTGAGGGTCCAACATCCATCGGCATCGGGTCAGACAGGTCGGCATTCAGTAACTTGGAGGAATGCAGAGAGATGGAATTAGTTTTGACAGGATTTATGTAAAACGGACAATATAAAACATTATCAGAGTGTGGCTAATGACTCCGGCAGATCTAAATAAAACAGCCTAACTAAAGGGAGAGAGCCAGAAGGTAACATAGACACGGAGGCTCCCTGAAACACCGGCATCCACCCACTCCACCGTCCACAAACCTGAGTGACCGTGTGCAGTGGGAGAACAACAGCACCAGCATCTCAGTTTACCACAATTCCCTCTGTCCATAAACCCCTGAATCTGCAGCCTTATCTAAAGGGAAAAACATTAATTACCAAAAGCTAAACTAAACAAGTAAGTTTTCAGTCTAGACTTAAAGATTGAGACTGTGTCTGAGTCCCGAACATATTCAGGGAGATTATTCCAGAGTTGAGGTGCTTTATAAGAGAAAGCTCTTCCTCCTGCAGAGCTCCTCTGAATTTTAGGAACTATTAAGAAACCAGCACCCTGAGATCTAAGTAATCGCGGTGGATCATAATAGGAGATGAGGTCTCGTAAATACTCAGGAGCGAGCCCGTGTAGGGCTTTATACGCTAACAGGAGAATTTTATAGTCTATGCGGAATTTGACTGGAAGCCAGTGCAGTGCTGATAGTACTGGACTAATATGGTCAAATTTTCTAGTTTTAGTAAGGACCCTGGCTGCAGCATTTTGAACCAGCTGAAGTTTATTTAAGTTACCGCTGGAACATCCAGACAGCAGCGCATTACAATAATCTAGCCTTGAGGTATTGAAGGCATGGACTAATATTTCTGCGTCATGCAGTGATAGGGCGTTTCTTAGCTTAGCAATGTTACGTAGGTGTAGAAAAGCTGTTCTAGTAACATTAGATATGTGTTTATCGAATGCTAGAACTGAATCTATAATAACTCCAAGATTTTTAGCCACTGAACCAGGGGTGACGGAGAGGTCGGCCAGATTTAGCATTAAGTCTGATAATTTATTTCTAGCAGCTTTGGGGCCTAATAGAAGAACTTCTGTTTTATCACTATTTAATAGGGGGAAGTTGCGCGACATCCACAAGTTCACATATTTTACACAATCCTCGATTTTCTTTAATCTCACTCTGTCATCAGGTTTGGCTGATATGAAGAGCTGAGTGTCATCTGCATAACAATGAAAATTTACATCATGTTTTCTAATAACTTTGCCCAGTGGGAGCATATATAATGTAAATAATAACGGTCCTAATATAGAGCCTTGTGGAATTCCATATCTTACCTCGGTATAGCTGGACGACATATCATTTATCCTCACAAACTGGTAGCAATCGGTTAAGTATGATTTAAACCATGATAATGCAGTTCCTGTTACACCGACCATGTTCTCTAATCTTTCTAAAAGGATAGTAAGATCTATTGTACCAAAGGCTGCGCTCAGATCGAGAAGTATGAGTAGGGAAACACAGAGGTTTAATTATATCTGGTAGTACCTGTTTTAGTAATTTTGTGGGAACTGCATGAAGTGTGCAGGTTGTGCTGTTTGAAGAGGAGATCATTTTCTATAGTTCTAGCTGTGGAAGTGGGTTAAAGACTTCCAACCTAACTTCGGTGACAGGATTTTGTTCTAGATCAGCCACACCAGATTACAGAGAGGATGTGCTATTTATCTGTTTAATTTTATCCCGAATGTTTTCAATTTTACTATCGAAGAAGTCCATAAAAGCGTTGCTGGTGTGAATGGCTGAGGTTCAGTACCTGCCTGGTTTTTAGTTAATTTGAAAATAACTATAAAGAGAGCTCTAGGATCATTTTTATTAATCTCAATTTGTGAAGCCAGATATGCTAAGCAAGCTTTATTAAGTTCTTTTCTATATTTAACAAGACTGTCTTTCCACGCAGATTGAAACACTTCCAGTTTAGTTGATTGATATTTACGCTCTAAATTGCTTAAAAACTGCTTTAAGGTACGAGTTTGATCATTGTACCACGGTGCAAGCTTTTTCTGTCTCTCTATTTTATGTTTAAGGTGTGCAACAACATCTAAGGTAGAGCGAAAGGTATTTTCTAAACCTTCGGTGAGTTTGTCTAGTTCTACTGGGTCTACAGGAGAATATATTACAGTTGATAAATCAGGAAGCTTATCGGTAAATTGTTGGGCTGTAAAAGGCGTTATTGAACGTTTTATAGAGTAGCTGGGGATGTACGTAAATTATGACTGAGATGTAATTTAAATGAAATAAGGTAATGATCTGAAATCGTGGAGGTTTGAGAACGAATATTCAGGTTATCTATGCTCACATCCAGGGTCAAAACTAAATCCAGAGTTTGATTACAGTAATGAGTCTAAAATCGATGTGAATGCCTTTTTTAATGGATCATCCAACTTTTCTAGGCGTGGATGTAATTAGGGGACCCTGTACCTGGTTTGCCTGGTACCTGTTTGGCATTAATGTGGCATTTGGCCCTGCCCAAGATCGGTATCGGTGATCGACGATTGGCGATCTAACCCTGCGTTCACACTGGAACGTGACGAGTCGGTTGTGTCGCCCAGCGTTTGTCGCTTGTGGGCGTGTCAAGCTCAACGCCCGCGTTTATCATGGTCCAGCCTCCGACAAGAAAAAAGGCACAAAAAAGGAATCGCTTGGCCACTTTATTCTGCAGCTATAACTCCCAAACTTGCTGGACTCGCCGTTCCCACAGATTGATGTGGGTCCACCCTGTTCAACAGAATGAACCGGGAAAGAAACTAGAAATTCAGAGAGCAGGAGCTTGAGGACGTCGAACCGCCTTGTTTGTGGTTGGTCCAAAGAAAAGCTAGGAGCTAATCTGGTTAGAATGTCGCTTCACCGCGTCATAATTAATTTGCATAAAGTTGAGAAAAATTAATCTCTGTGTCGCTTTGTCGCTCTGTTGCTTTGTCGCTTGTCGCCTCTCACGTGTCGCGGCGACAAATCGCGCCCTGCCATAGGAAATGAATGGTCGCCTATTGTTTTGTCGCTTTCCAGTGTGAACGCAGGGTTAATCGGTCCCAAAAACACTGATCGGTCCATCCTTAAAGAAAACTTCTTGAGGGACTAAAAGCGAAACAAAACCTCTTTTCAACGTTAACTGTCTTAGTCCCCAAATTCCCAAATGTTGCCTAGCTTTTCCTAGTGTGTCAATCCAGTTACCTCGTCCACTCTCTATCAAATTTTACGCCTAAAGTCTTTATGTCAGTTTCTTTAAAATCCAAATCCAGGTCAGTCTGTATGTTTCTCCACAGTGTAGTGGACTAAACAGAGGTTTTCTGCGTCGCTTGGACACACACACGCACACTACCCCCACTTTATGGTCTATAAGGAAATTTCAACCCCAGAACACTCTAAAAGCCTTGGAGTAATCTTTTCAAACAGCCTTAAATTTCAAAATGACATGTCCTGACTATTTCTTCACTCAGCCTTGCTCAAGAGCCCTAAATTAGTTTAGGGTAAATTTCTTTTTTGACATTTCTCCAGTCGTAAACCTCGGAGTTAATGTTAAACATCTGGAACTCTGCACAATTGTGGTTTTGCCAACAGCACCATCACCAGGACGAGGACGGGACTGTGGGACTTGAGAGAGTGTTAAAGACTTAATGAATGCCTTGGAAATTGTAAACTCACCAAATATTATACCAATTTAGGGGTTTGTGCTTAGTTATTTCTGCAATCACATCAGAAATAAGATTAATGAAGTTAAGAGAAATGTTCTAAGCTTGGGAGTCCATTTTCAACATTGCAGGCCACAAGTCTGTGGGCTGAGAAGAAACTCTTTTTCACCAACCTCCCCCACGGTCGTAAATTCCGAGCCAGCAGCCTTATCTTAACACTTAGCAGAAAAATGGAATTTCTCACTAAGAAGCATTGTTAAAAAAAATAAATAAATAAATTAAAAAAAAAAAAAATATATATATATATATATATATATATATATATATATATATATATATATATATATATATATATATATATGTATATTGACCATATAAACAAGGTGTTCTACAGAATATTTACCAAAAAATGTGCCACATCTGGTATATGTGTTTGGATGTGTCCTGATTAAATTTTCCTACACAGTCAAGTCTGAATCAACAAAGTTTAACTAGTATTTGATAATTTAGTTTTATATGGTCATTTCATCCATGTTGTATTATCTTTTAAGTGATTTAATTGGGTTTTAAATAATAACATGACTCTTAATCTCTTGTTGACAAGGTACCATCCATTGTTGTATTTCTAAGATTATCTTAAATAGTACAAAACTCTTTGTGGGCAAAATATATATTTTACATTTATTGTGATTCAGTTGTAAGATTGTTGTTTCCTGAATTTATCCTCACAAACTGGTATGTGTTACACCTTAGCCTGTGTCTGTCCTGTGTTTTTCCCCTCATTTGTTCCCTTGTGCTCCTGTCATGTTCCCAGCCATGTGCTTCTGTTGTGTTTTGGTCCCTGTCTCCGCCCTAGCCCCGCCCCTAGCCATCAGTGTCCTCACCTTGTGTCTCATTTGTAACCCCGCCCCCTTGTTAGCTCCCGCAGGTGTCCCTTATGTGTGCCTGTGCATAAATACCTCATGTGCTCCTTCTTTCTCTGTCGTGCTTTTTGTCTGATATTGTCCAGTCACTCTGTCCAGATCTAGTTTATCTCTTTTGTTTAACCTCAGACCCGCTGTGTTTTTTGTCTTCAGTTTTTCAGGTTTGCTTTTTGTAGTTTGTTTCTTTGTTTGTTATTTTTGCTTGTTTGTTCCAGTCTTTTAGTTTATACTCTGTTTTTTAGTGTTTTGTTTAAGTACCTTATTCTTTAGTTAGTCACTAGTGGTTTATTCTTTGTTTATTTGACATAATGGAAAATAAAGACTTGCGTTTGCATCCTGCCTCCTCCTCTGTTACATAAAGCACGACCAAACAATGCAGCAAGTCAACTCATGGCACTGGAGGAGCAAATGGAGTTTTTAAGAAGCCTCGTATCCAAGCTTCAAGATGGAGAGCCACTCTTGTTACCCTCCTTGATGCAACCCCCCAGTGAGTACGATGGTGAACATGGGTCCTGCGAGGCCTTCATAATGCAGTGCTCCATCTACTTGGAACATTTGTTGTGCCCTACCCCTCCAGAACGTATCATGGTACTTTTTATAAAGACTTTGCTGAGGGGTAGGGCTTCAGAGTGGGGAGACATATTTTTTGAAAGAAGGCCTGAAAAGGCAAAGACTGTGGAGGGTTTTTTTGAGTTGTTGAAACTGAGGTTTTCTAAGCCTGCAGCCTCAGCTCCAGCACCTGCTGCCATAGCCTCAGCTCCAGCACCTGCTGCCACAGCCTCAGCTCCAGCACCTGCTGCCTCAGATCCTGCTCCAGCACCTGCTGCCTCAGATCCTGCTCCAGCACCTGCTGCCTCAGATCCAGCTCCAGCACCTGCTGCCTCAGATCCAGCTCCAGCACCTGCTGCCTCAGATCCAGCTCCAGCTCCAGCACCTGCTGCTTCAGATCCAGCTCCAGCACCTGCTGCCTCAGATCCAGCTCCAGCACCTGCTGCCTCAGATCCAGCTCCAGCACCTGCTGCCTCAGATCCAGCTTCAGCACCCGCTGCTCCAGCTTCAGCACCCACTGCTCCAGCACCAGCAGAACCCACTGCTCCAGCGTCAGCTCCAGCACCAGCAGCGCCCGCTGCCTCAGCTTTGGCGCCAGTTCCAGCAGCACCTTCTGTCTCTGCTACAGAACTTGCTCCAGTGCAAGCTGTGCCTGCCACTCTTGTGGTACCCACTGACTCTGTGCCTGCGGCTCCGGCCGCCCCTGACCCTGTGCCCGCGGCTCCGGCCGCCCCTGACCCTGTGCCCGCGGCTCCGGCCGCCCCTGACCCTGTGCCCGCGGCTCCGGCCGCCCCTGACCCTGTACCTACTGCCACCCCTGTTCATGTACCTGCGGCACCCGCACCTGATCCTGTTCCCAATCCCAGAACTCCTAGAGCTATATCCCAGCTGGCCCCTCCGAATTTAGCAAAGTTTGGGCCATTATTGGTTGTACATGTTCCTGTATCTCTCCCAGTTGTAGTTCCTGTGTCCGACTGTGTCCCTGTGCCCTTGTCTAGTTGTGTTTATGTTCCTTTCCCAGTCACTGTATTAGTTTCTGTCCCCATCACTGTTATGGTCCCTATTCCTTTATCTAATTTTGCCCCGTCATCTGCCCAGTCTTTTGCCCGGTTCCCTGTTCAGTCCCCGTATGTATCCCTGGTCCAGTCTGTTTCAACCCCTGGTTCTGTGTTCGTCCCTGTTCCACCTTTGTTTCAGCTCCGTGACCAGTCTTCATCCATGTTAAGTGTGCAACCCCTTGTTAAGCCTTTCGTCCAGTCCGCTGTCCAGTCTCAGCCCTCTGTCCAGTCCTTGTCCCCTGTCCAGCCTCAGCCCTCTGTCCAGTCCTTGTCCCCTGTCCAGTCTCAGCCCCCTGTCCAGTCTTTAGTCCAATCTAAGTTCACTTCCACAGTCCAGTCTCCATCCCAGCCTAGCGTCCGGCCCCTTGTCCAGTCTGCGTCCCCTGTTCAGTTTAAGTCCCTTGTCCAGTCTATTTCTCTGTCCACTGTCCAGTCCCCTGTCCAGCCTCAGCCCTCTGTCCAGTCCTTGTCCCCTGTCCAGCCTCAGCCCTCTGTCCAGTCCTTGTCCCCTGTCCAGTCTCAGCCCCCTGTCCAGTCTTTAGTCCAATCTAAGTTCACTTCCACAGTCCAGTCTCCATCCCAGTCTAGCGTCCGGCCCCTTGTCCAGTCTGCGTCCCCTGTTCAGTTTAAGTCCCTTGTCCAGTCTATTTCTCCGTCCACTGTCCAGTCTCCCCTGATGTCCAATGTCTAGTCCTTAATCCAGCCCCCTGTCTTGTGTTCTTCCCCTGTTCTTGTCTTGACTTGTCTTTCGTTCTGTACCCTCTCTCTCGGCGCCTCTGGTAGTGGCGCCGTTGAGGGGGGGTAATGTTACACCTTAGTCTGTGTCTGTCCTGTGTTTTTCCCCTCATTTGTTCCCTTGTGCTACTGTCATGTTCCCAGCCATGTGCTTCTGTTGTGTTTTGGTCCCTGTCTCCGCCCTAGCCCCGCCCCTAGCCATCAGTGTCCTCACCTTGTGTCTCATTTGTAACCCCGCCCCCTTGTTAGCTCCCACAGGTGTCCCTTATGTGTGCCTGTGCATAAATACCTCATGTGCTCCTTCTCTCTCTGTCGTGCTTTTTGTCTGATATTGTCCAGTCACTCTGTCCAGATCTAGTTTATCTCTTTTGTTTAACCTCAGACCCGCTGTGTTTTTTGTCTTCAGTGTTTCAGGTTTGCTTTTTATAGTTTGTTTCTTTGTTTGTTATTTTTGCTTGTTTGTTCCAGTCTTTTAGTTTATACTCTGTTTTTTGTGTTTTGTTTAAGTACCTTATTCTTTAGTTAGTCCCTAGTGGTTTATTCTTTGTTTATTTGGCATAATGGAAAATAAAGACTTGCGTTTGCATCCTGCCTCCTCCTCTGTGTTACAGTATACTGAAGAATGTGTTTTGATACACTGTTTAATTGAGTTTCTTTTGGTCTGGTCTATTAGTAAAATAAGAAATCTTTTACTAGCTGAAGCATGGGGAAGGTGGGGTGTTTTATGGCCCTTTGTGAACAGATCATCTTCCCCGCCAAAGTTTGAAATTGCTCCTAGACCAATTAAAACACAGACACTTGGGCCACAGAGCCAATCGTAGCTCAAGAGCCAAACAGGCCAGGGAGACACATATAGTTAAACTGAGTCAGTCACAGTAAGAAGTTACAGGCAGGGAGGTTACAGGCAGAGAAGTGGAGGAGAGAAGTTGGAGAAGAGAGTTTAGGAAGCCCAGAGATGGAGGAAGGATAGACAGAGAGGAGTTTTGGAGTTTAGTTTTTTTAGACTAGGTTAGTTTAGTCAGCTTAGTTTAGTATTCTTAGTACTACTAGTGCATTTAATCTTCTTCAAGTATATTAATATCAGCTATCCTAGTTAAAATATCTGAGGTTATTTTACAATCTACGAAGCCAAGCATTATTCCATCTAAGTTCAGCTAAAGTATAGCTGAAAAAGCGATCTGCCAGATCCAACCCAGAAACCTGTGGTCCGGAGGCCACCAGCAAGCCAGCTGAGAGTGAAGGGATTTACCCTGTGGGTTCTAATGGGGCTCCGTGCTGACACAGGAAGTCAAAACATCCTGCAGACAGGCTCACGTGATCCTTTCTCAGGGTGAATCAGCAGACGACCACACAACCCAGACGGACGTCACCAAGGCCCACTTCAACACCTCAGAGTAAGGCAGAGCTGGGTTTAATCTTTCGGCAGATGGTGTCTGTTGGTCATGGTTTGGTCGGGTCCTTCATAGAGCTTCTTTAGTATAGATGACTCATTTTGAGTTGCTTGGTTGGAAATAAGAACTGGTTTCGTAGACTTAAAATGCCTTAGTTCTTTATTTAGAATTCTGCAATTAATAGTTCTATAAATCTTTATTCTTTTCACATCAGCATTATGTCACGGATGACTCAGGCAGGGAGACGAGGAGGCGGACACAGGTGCAGGTAGGAGCGATATAAATAAATAATTTATTAAATAAATAACAAAGAAACACAAAGAAACAAGTAAACACGTAACAAGGATAATCAAATCACAAAGAACACGTAATAATAAAGTAAACCAAAACAAACGAGAGGAACTAGTGAACATAAACTCAACAAACAAGAAGTACTAAATACACTGCTCAAAAAAATAAAGGGAACACTCAAATAACACAATATAACTCCAAGTAAATCAAACTTCTGTGAAATTAAACTGTCCACTTAGGAAGCAACACTGATTGACAATCAATTTCACCTGCTGTTGTGCAAATGGAATAGACAACAGGTGGAAATTATTGGCAATTAGCAAGACACACTCAATAAAGGAGTGGTTCTGCAGGTGGGGACCACAGACCACTTCTCAGAACCTATGCTGTCTGGCTGATGTTTTGGTCAGTTTTGAATGTTGGTGGTGCTTTCACACTCGTGGTAGCATGAGACGGACTCTACAACCCACACAAGTGGCTCAGGTAGTGCAGCTCATCCAGGATGGCACATCAATGCGAGCTGTGGCAAGAAGGTTTGCTGTGTATGTCAGTGTAGTGTCCAGAGGCTGGAGGCGCTACCAGGGGACAGGCCAGTACACCAGGAGACGTGGAGGAGGCCGTAGGAGGGCAACAACCCAGCAGCAGGACCGCTACCTCCGCCTTTGTGCAAGAAGGAACAGGTGGAGCACTGCCAGAGCCCTGCAAAATGACCTCTAGCAGGCCACAAATGTGCATGTGTCTGCACAAACGGTTAGAAACCGACTCCATGAGGATGGTATGAGGGCCCGACGTCCACAGATGGGGGTTGTGCTCACAGCCCAACACCGTGCAGGACGCTTGGCATTTGCCAGAGAACACCAGGATTGGCAAATTCGCCACTGGCGCCTTGTGCTCTTCACAGATGAAAGCAGGTTCACGCTGAGCACATGACAGACGTGACAGAGTCTGGAGACGCCATGGAGAGCGGTCTGCTGCCTGCAACATCCTTCAGCATGACCGGTTTGGCAGTGGGTCAGTAATGGTGTGGGGTGGCATTTCTTTGGAGGGCCGCACAGCCCTCCATGTGCTCACCAGAGGTAGCCTGACTGCCATTAGGTACCGAGATGAGATCCTCAGACCCCTTGTGAGACCATATACTGGTGCGGTTGGCCCTGGGTTCCTCCTAATGCAGGACAATGCTAGACCTCATGTGGCTGGAGTGTGTCAGCAGTTCCTGCAAGATGAAGGCATTGAAGCTATGGACTGGCCCGCCCGTTCCCCAGACCTGAATCCGATTGAGCACATCTGGGACATCATGTCTTGCTTCATCCACCAACGTCACGTTGCACCACAGACTGTCCAGGAGTTGGCGGATGCTTTAGTCCAGGTCTGGGAGGAGATCCCTCAGGAGACCATCCGCCACCTCATCAGGAGCATGCCCAGGCGTTGTAGGGAGGTCATACAGGCACGTGTAGGCCACACACAATACTGAGCCTCATTTTGACTTGTTTTAAGGACATTACATTAAAGTTGGATCAGCCTGTAGTGTGTTTTTTCACTTTAATTTTGTGTGTGGCTCCAAATCCAGGCCTCCATTGGTTAATAAATTTGATTTCCATTGATGATTTTTGTGTGATTTTGTTGTCAGCACATTCAACTTTGTACAGAACAAAGTATTCAATGAGAATATTTCATTCATTCAGATCTAGGATGTGTTATTTGAGTGTTCCCTTTATTTTTTTGAGCAGTGTATATATATATATATAAACAGGGAGTAAATAAACAAAGAAACAAACAAAGCTAAGAACATAAACAAGGAATAAACAAGAAACTAGAAACTACCAAAAATAACCAAGAAATAACCAAAACTAAACAGGGCAGGGATATATATATATAGACAAGGAATATACTAGAATATACTAGGGAGCTAGGGAACACGGAGCTAAACAAGAAACTAGAAAAAAACAAACAAGAAATAAACAGAGAAAAACACAGAGCAAGGACTAGGGCAGGAGAAACACAAAGAGACAAAACAACAGAGGTTAGTGCAAAGACCGACAGAGACAAAGTGGTAGACGAGGGCTATTTAAAAAAACAGGAAACACTAGATAGGAAACACCTGGGGAAGGGGCGGAGCTACAAATGAGAAACACATGGAAAAGTACTGAGACAGGAGACACAGGGGAGCACAGGTCACGTGGGACACACACAGAGACATGAAACAGGGCTAAGACCTGACAGAAGCCTCCCCCTAAACGCGCAGCTCCCGAGGCGCGTAAAAACGAACCCCGGGGGCTGGCGGCGGGGAGAGGCCGGGGAAAACACGAGACGAAACCGGGGACTGAAACGGAGACAGGACAGAGGACAGAGACTGGACGGGAGACTGAACGGGGAACTTGACAGGAGACGGAGACTGGACGGGGAACGGGACAGGAGACGGAGACTGGACGGGGAACGGAGACTGGACAGGGAACTGGACGGTGGACGGAGACAGAACAGGGGACGGAGGCTGGGCAGGGAACTGGACGGTGGACGGAGACTGGACAGAAGACGGAGACAGAACAGGACACTGGACAGGGGACAGAGACTGAACAGGAGACTGGACATGAAACGGGACAGGAGACTGGACGGGACTGGACATGGGAACAGGGACGAGGACATTAACAGGGACTGACACGAACACTGTGACTGGAACAGGAACAGAGACAGAAACGGGAACGGGGACATAAACAGAGACAGGGACCAAAACAGGGAGAGACACAGGGACCAAAAACATGGGTGGGTGCCCAGGACTGGCAAAAGTCTGTGTGGAAGTCCAAGGTGCCAGCCTGGGCACAGGTCTGGGGTGAAAGTCCGGGGGCCTCGGTGCCTGCCTGGGTACGTGGGACCTGGGACGAAACAAAGTTCTGGGAGCAGGAACCGGTGGGGTGACGACTCGGGCAGCGGGAACTGGTGCTGGCGGGGTGACGACTCGGGCAGCGGGAGCTGGTGCTGGCGGGGTGACGACTCGGGCAGCGGGAGCTGGTGCTGCCGGCGCGGCGACTCTGGCAGCGGGAGCTGGCGCTGGCGGCGCGGCGACTCTGGCTTCGGGAGCTGGCGCTGGCGGCGCGGCGACTCTGGCAGCGGGAGCTGGCGCTGGCGGCGCGGCGACTTGGGCAGCTGGCACCGGAACGGAGACTTGGGCAGCTGGCACCGGTACGGAGACTTGGGCAGCTGGCACTGGTACGGAGACTTGGGCAGCTGGCACTGGTACGGAGACTTGGGCAGCTGGCACTGGTACGGAGACTTGGGCAGCTGGCACTGGTACGGAGACTTGGGCAGCTGGCACTGGTACGGAGACTGGAACAGCTGGAGCAGACACTGAGACTTGAGCATTGTCAGCAGACACGGAGGCTTGAACAGCTTCAGCAGAGACGGAGGCTGGAACAGCTTCTGCAGACACGGCAGGAGTCCGGGGGCGTGGCTCAGCAGCCGAAGACACCTCGGAGATGGGCGTGGCCGCCGAGAGAATTTCGGAGCTGGGTGTGTGCAGATCCAGCGGAGCAGCAGCAGGGCTTGAGACTGCGGGTGGAACAAAAACCCGGACCGGATTTTTACTCTCTCCGGCTGAGTCCAGCGCGTGGAAAGTCTCTGCTCGCGGCTGGCTCACCGGGTTGGAGGTCCTGTAGCACGGTTCGGCAGCAACCGCGGGGAACACGGAGCGCGGTTCGACTGCCATCGCGGAAGTCCCGGAGCGCGGTTCGGCTGCCACCGCGATAGTCACGGAGCGCGGTTTCACAGCCACCGCGGAAGTCACAGAGTGCGCCTTTGCCGCGGGAGAGGAGAGTGTCTTGGCCGCGGGAGGAGCTATCTTTGGAGGCGCTGGGGAAGCTAACGCCTTAGCCACCGGGGAAGCTAGCTCTGGAACCGCCGGTGAGGAGCGCACCTTGGCTGCAGGGGAACGGACGGGAGTCGGGACGGCCTCTGGAGCTGTGTGGCCGAGAGCCGGGTAGAGCACCGCCCCTGGGGGAAACGGTAACGGAGCATGGGCCGGTGCGGGGTAGAGCTCCTCTTCGTCCTCGGAGCTGCTGGGAGCGCACCCGAGAAAGTCCCACGGGTCCCGCTCCTTGAGCCTCGGGTACATGGAGGTACCGAGGCTCAAAGCACCAACCCTCATCGCCCCCCCAAGAAAATCCTCCCCGGAAAAGGGGTCTTCTTCCGGCTGGAGGGACCCCTTAGAGCGCCTACCCCGAGGCCTGCGGCGTCCTTGAGGCCTCGAGGTGTCCTGCGCCGGGGTCCCGCAAGGAGCACGGCGAATCGCCATCCTGGTGCCCATCCACGCAGAACCTGCTGTGTCCATGTTGCGGTCGGTCTTTCTGTCACGGATGACTCAGGCAGGGAGACGAGGAGGCGGACACAGGTGCAGGTAGGAGCGATATAAATAAATAATTTATTAAATAAATAACAAAGAAACACAAAGAAACAAGTAAACACGTAACAAGGATAATCAAATCACAAAGAACACGTAATAATAAAGTAAACCAAAACAAACGAGAGGAACTAGTGAACATAAACTCAACAAACAAGAAGTACTAAATATATATATTGTGGCGCGCCCCTGGGGATGGGGGCGTGACCACTGTGACCCGGCAGCAGGAAGCGCAGATAGACACACAGACACGAGGAGTGAATTAACTCAGAACATACCTTTATTTCGGCTTAAAAATGCCCTCCACCACACCCAAAACAAACTTAAATAAACATGGCCCAGTGGGGCTCTAGAGTTTATTCGTTTCTTCTTCTTTTTAGAGTCTGTGCAGCCTCAGCCCTCTCAGCTCTCCAGTGCAGTCTCTCGTGCAGTCCTCCCGAGTGAGCTCAGGCTGAGTTGATATGCCTGTCCCGGCTGATCTGCTAATCAGTCCAGACCGCAGATCAGCTGGGGACAGGCAGAACTGAGCGTGTTGGCGTGGGCGGACCAACTCCCCCGCCTCCTCACGCCACAATATATAAACAGGGAGTAAATAAACAAAGAAACAAACAAAGCTAAGAACATAAACAAGGAATAAACAAGAAACTAGAAACTACCAAAAATAACCAAGAAATAACCAAAACTAAACAGGGCAGGGATATATATATATAGACAAGGAATATACTAGAAACAAAAACAAAGCAGGGTATATACAGGGAGCTAGGGAACACGGAGCTAAACAAGAAACTAGAAAAAAACCAAACAAGAAATAAACAGAGAAAAACACAGAGCAAGGACTAGGGCTAGGAAACGCGGAGAAACACAAAGAGACAAAACAACAGAGGTTAGTGCAAAGACCGACGGAGACAAAGTGGTAGACGAGGGCTATTTAAAGAAACAGGAAACACTAGATTAGAAACACCTGGGGAAGGGGCGGAGCTACAAATGAGAAACACATGGAAAAGTACTGAGACAGGAGACACAGGGGAGCACAGGTCACGTGGGACACACACAGAGACATGAAACAGGGCTAAGACCTGACACATTATAACGTGTTTGTTCTTTTATTTCTCATTTATCATTCTACACTATGATTTGATATCTAATGGCTACATTTATGACTTTTTAATGAATTATTTACTCATATCTGTGTGATTTAATAAAATACTTTTTATATTACAAAACCTGTAATTTCAGTGTGTTTTCTGGATAACTTGGTTATGAGAATTTCTGTCACCTGTAGAAACCACACCCTGAGATGTCTTGTGTTATTAATTAATTTGATTAATTAATTTATTAATTAATCTGATTAAATTAATTTAATAACTGGCGCCCAATTAAAAATATTTCAACATCTCAATTAGCACCAGGTATTAAACCACTGAGCCCGCTACAAATTGAAAAAGTAATTCGATTACTGACTACTGATTACTCCTTTAAAAAGTAACTTAGTTACTTTATGGATTACTTGATTGTAAAAATAACTAAGTTACTTAACAAGTTACTTTATTAGTAACTTTCAGCAGCTGCAGACACCACCTCCCACCACCTTAACATAAACATTATGACCAGTTTTGCCAATACTCCCTTTATTGGAAAATGCATTTTTAACCGCAATAATGTATCTCTTGACATTTAAAGTTGAACTGTTTCCTAAAAAAACATTTTTATAAAAATAGGACCATTTCTCTTGAATTAACTTAAAATAAATAATTGTTTTTATAAAAAAATAAAATGTTTTTTTCTTGATTTCCCTTATCAAAATACTTGTTTTTATAAAAAATATAAAATAAAGAAAGTCTTTCCTGACCTGAAATATTTAACACTATAAATCTGAACATTGAAGCTGTTGTTCTCAGCAGGGCTACAAGAAGTGGTTTTGTAAAACAAAATCGTGTATATGGTCCAGGCTGACATCATGTGTACTTTTGTTATTTTGGCCGAGTTTTATTTTTTAAGTATGTTAAGAGTGAAACAGTGGCATGGGGTGAGTAAAGCAATGGTTGTACCTCATTAACAGAAACTTCTCAAACCTCTGCTACAAAACGCGCTTCTTCCGCCTGCCTCCATGGATTTGTTTGTGTCGCTGCGTGGTGTGTGTGTGTGTGTCGCATAAACAGAAGTCTGGTTTTCGACTGTAGGCTCTGCATCTGTGAAATTTGTCCTTCATGTTCACAGAATTCAACTGGCTCTGTTTGCAAATTCCACACCTCCACTTCAGATGAATGTCAGCCTCTATAACTTTACCCCTTCAGCTGTCGATGCTGGTAGAAGGTTGAGTCACTCATAATTAGGCAGAAGCTCCAAGTCCTCAAATTTAACAATTGAACTCAAGCGGGTGGCAGTCAGCAGCACTTCTCCACTCACAGTCCTAGTTGATAGATCTGTAATCGCATATGTTCCTCCTTTTTCAACTTCATCCATTTGCTCATTCCAAAGCTGCAACTTCCCCCCAGCACTGTTGTCAGTAACAGCAACTAAGAGCATAGGGCTGTACCACGAAGCAAGCTCAACAACTCGTTACTTTGAGCCAGGCTTTACTAATCAAGCCCTGTGGGAGTGCACTTTAAAAAGGGCTGGGCTCCCGGTGGCCTACACTGTAAAAAAATGTAACTCTCACCAACTTAAAATTTTCTAGTGACCTGTTGCACCTATTTTTTTAAGTTGGTCAAATTTAAGTTCTGTGAGATACATATTTTAAGTTCTGCTGACAACCATAGAATTTTGGTCCAATTAAAGTAAATAAGTTGAGTCAATAAAATATTGTCTGTTAACCAAATACACAGAAGTTGGTCGAACTACCTATTTTGCATTGTGTCAGCTACATTTCTTTAGTTTACTTAATTATCAAGCAGTATCAAAGTTGACCAAACTGCCAATTTTATGCTGCATTAAGTAATGGGAAAAAAAATACTAAACGTAATTAAAGGAAACACTGACAATTAAACAATATTTAACAAATGCTTTTTTATTTGAAAAATATTATAAAAAAACATCAGTATTTTAAAATAAAACATCTACTAGGCATATGAAAGCTGCTTTAATCCTAACAAATTACATTAATATAAAATGGTTCCTTTATAGCAGCATTATTGCACTTGTGTGTGCCCACTACAGTGGTATAGGCAGCTTTACAAAACTTACAAACGTTTACAAAACTTACAAACTTTACAGAAATAAGTAGAAATAAAACAACAAACTCTTATTTAAATATACACATTTGTGACAAATATTGCCACTAGACCAGCCAAACATCTGTGACATTCATGCAGAAACTAGTACAATACCTTGTATATTAGAGGCTGTAGGTGGAGGCAAGCATTTTCTCCACTTAAACAAAAGCTTTAGCAGGTTTTAGAAGGTCAAGCTAACAGAAACACTGAACATAAAAAGTTCAGTGCGAGTTCTAGAAGTGGAATTAAGTATGAATATTTAACATTGAAGCTAGCAAAGAAGAAAACAACTACGCTATCATTTTAAAAAACTGCAACATTTACAACAGAACAAACTCAAACTTAGTTATTTAAAGTCAAACAAAACAATTTAAACCAAGTCATCTCAACCTAAAGTTTAGATGGGTACACTTAAAGGTGTAGTTAAAAAAAACTTCGGTGTAAAATTGACTTTTTTTAAAACGAGGCATTAATAACTGAAAAAGTGCACAAAATATTTATTAAAAACAACCCATAAGTGCTGCAATAACTGTACTGATAATAACAGACATATATATATACATAGACAACACCATGCAAAGTCTATGTATATACAATAAAGAAGAAATAAACACTTTTGTTAATAATGTATGTACACAAAATACAACAGTTTTATGACAAACAATGTTGAAAAAAATCGGCAAAATGCTTCCAATCTATAACCCTAGTTCTTATTTATACATAATCAAACAAATGTTTAATTTAAACCCTGAACAACCTAGCTAGCTAAGCCAACCTACCATTAGCCACATTCAAACAAGTTTAGTAACCCATACCACATTACTAAACTTAGTCTAAAGTTACGTTAAACCGTCTGAAAAGTAACAGTAGTCGCTGGTTTGGTAGTAACGTTACAAGTCCGGAGAGTAACTAACCTAGTTAACTGAGGGGGCTACTTAGCCAGCGCTAGTCTGGAGAGTAACTAACCTATAAAGACATTTGTTAGAGGTAAAAAATACAGGAAAGGGTATTTTTATGTAGAACACTGCTATGCAAAATTAACATTTAATTTGTGTAAACTTGACAGATTATTATTGTAATTTAGCAGTGATTTCAATCACTGTAAATTAATTTACATTTTTTTTCAGTAGAGTTATTTACTTATCGTCTGTAATTTTAACAGGAAAACTCTGGTAACTACAGCTGCCAGCGTTTTCCTGTAAAAACTACAGTTTATTTTTTACAGTGTAGTTAACTGAGGGGGCTACTTAGCCAGCGCTAGTCCGGAGAGTAACTAACCTAGTTAACTGAGGGGGCTGCTTAGCCAGCGCTAGTCCGGAGAGTAGTTAACTGAGGGGGCTGCTTAGCCAGTGCTAGTCCAGAGAGTAGTTAACAGAGGGGGCTACTTAGCCAGCGCTAGTCCGGAGAGTAACTAACCTAGTTAACTGAGGGGGCTGCTTAGCCAGCGCTAGTCCAGAGAGTAGTTAACTGAGGGGGCTGCTTAGCCAGTGCTAGTCCGGAGAGTAGTTAACTGAGGGGGCTGCTTAGCCAGCGCTAGTCCGGAGAGTAGTTAACTGAGGGGGCTGCTTAGCCAGCGCTAGTCCGGAGAGTAAGTTAGCTAACACTAACTGAGGGGGCTGCTTAGCCAGCACTAGTCCGGAGAGTAATTTAGCTAACGCTAACTGAGGGGGCTGCTTAGCCAGCGCTAGTCCGGAGAGTAGTTAACTGAGGGGGCTGCTTAGCCAGCGCTAGTCCGGAGAGTAACTAACCTAGTTAACTGAGGGGGCTGCTTAGCCAGCGCTAGTCCAGAGAGTAGTTAACTGAGGGGGCTGCTTAGCCAGTGCTAGTCCGGAGAGTAGTTAACTGAGGGGGCTGCTTAGCCAGCGCTAGTCCGGAGAGTAGTTAACTGAGGGGGCTGCTTAGCCAGCGCTAGTCCGGAGAGTAAGTTAGCTAACACTAACTGAGGGGGCTGCTTAGCCAGCACTAGTCCGGAGAGTAATTTAGCTAACGCTAACTGAGGGGGCTGCTTAGCCAGCGCTAGTCCGGAGAGTAGTTAACTGAGGGGGCTGCTTAGCCAGCGCTAGTCCGGAGAGTAACTAACCTAGTTAACTGAGGGGGCTGCTTAGCCAGCGCTAGTCCAGAGAGTAGTTAACTGAGGGGGCTGCTTAGCCAGTGCTAGTCCGGAGAGTAGTTAACTGAGGGGGCTGCTTAGCCAGCGCTAGTCCGGAGAGTAAGCTAGCTAACGCTAACTGAGGGGGTTGCTTAGCCAGCGCTAGTCAGGAGAGTAAGTTTGCTAACGCTAACTGAGGGGGCTGCTTAGCCAGCGCTAGTCCGGAGAGTAGTTACCTGAGGGGGCTGCTTAGCCAGCGCTAGTCCGGAGAGTAAGTTAGCTAACGCTAACTGAGGGGGTTGCTTAGCCAGCGCTAGTCCGGAGAGTAGTTAACTGAGGGGGCTGCTTAGCTAGCGCTAGTCTGGAGAGTAGTTAACTGAGGGGGCTGCTTAGCCAGCGTTAGTCCGTAGAGTAAGTTAGCTAACACTAACTGTGGGGGCTGCTTAGCCAGCGCTAGTCAGGAGAATAGTTAACTGAGGGGGCTGCTTAGCCAGCGCTAGTTCGGAGAGTAGTTAACTGAGGGGGCTGCTTAGCCAGCGCTAGTCCGGAGAGTAAGTTAGCTAACGCTAACTGAGGGGGTTCCTGCTTAGCCAGCGCTAGTATGGAGAATAGTTAACTGAGGGGGCTGCTTAGCTAGCGCTAGTCTGGAGAGTAATTTAGCTAACGCTAACTGAGGGGGCTGCTTAGCCAGCGCTAGTCCGGAGAATAGTTAACTGAGGGGGCTGCTTAGCCAGTGCTAGTCTGGAGAATAGTTAACTGAGGGGGCTGCTTAGCCAGCGCTAGTCCAGAGAATAGTTAACTGAGGGGGCTGCTTAGCCAGCGCTAGTCCAGAGAATAGTTAACTGAGGGGGCTGCTTAGCCAGTTAGCTAGTTAGCTTTGATATGTGTGGCAGATGTTTTTTTGTTTTGTTTTTTTCATAACGGTTTGGTCAAGGTTTGTGTATGTCTACTTCATATTCCTTTAGACATTTCTTCGGTATTTGTTCCCGCATCACACCACTAGCTAAATAAATAAAGATTTTAGCATTTATGCCATTTTATATAACATGTCTTTATTAACAGTTAAAGATTACTTCTGCAATAGTCTGTCTCACAACTCTGCCCTCTGGTTGGTCCACAGTGACTGGATCCACCAAATCAGTCGGCTGTGGCTCCACTGGTGGGACTCTCTCCTTCCTAATCATGGCTATATTGTGCAGTACCACACAAGCTACAATTATGTCACATGCCTTGGCTGGCTGGACCCTTAACAATCTCAAACAGTTAAATCGTGATTTCAGAATCCCAAAGGTCATTTCTATCCTGACCCTAGTTTTGAAATGAGCCACATTGAACTGACTCTGTGGTCCCAGCTGTGGATCTGGAAAAGGAGTCATCAAGTTCCTTTTGCATGCATACCCATCTGTCTCCAAGCAGCAGCCCATTAAATTCAGCTTCAGTGGAAAACAGAACATTATTTTACTAATACTTTATTTGAAACATTAAACATTGATTAAGACATTCATACCTAGCTCCAGACGATGACCTATAGTTGACTCTTTGTATATACGTGAACTGACCCAGACCATTGGCATCAATACTGGTAATTAGGCACTGATGATCACAGGTCATCTATTGAGGAGAAAGATATCAAGTGGTTTTATAATGCTGTTTTAGTACTAATAAAGTCATACATATTTCGTGTGTGTACTTGAATAAGCTACCTGTACATTGATGCTATGCACTGACTTTCTGTTAATGTAATCAGCCTCATGTTCCCCTAGGGATGCTCTGATTTGACCATGTGTGCAGTCAATTGCACCAATCACTCTGGGAAATCCTGCAACAGACAGACATTGTCAAGCTAGATAAAAGATGCACTAGGTTTAGACAGTCACGTGTGTTACCTGCTATTGCATAGAATCCTTCTTTGATTAACTGCACTGACAAGTGTCCTGGGAAGACCACAAATGCATCCAGCATTTGCTTCAGAGCAACTGCAACTTTGTGGATTTCCCTGCATACATTATTCTTGCTTAACTGTTCTGCATCTCCTACAGTGTGAAGATAGGTGCCTGTTGCAAGGGTCTTCAAGGAATGGTGACGCCGTCGTGATTCCAAACTCTGTGATTGGACAAGAGGCCAGTTTTATAATCGCTCTGTGATTGGCCAGTGGGTGGGTGTTGTACTTGCTCTGTGATTGGACAGGAGGCGGGATGTTGTTGTCTTCACCACAAACATTTACGACTTGGCTTGACGGAGCAACATCTGTTCTTTTATGTGGATGGTGCAAACTAATAATAAAATCAACATACAAAAACATGTACACTGTAATATAATCACAATTTAAATACAAACAAACAAAAAGCACACAGATCTCTTTTCTAAAAACACAATATTTACTATTGTTGCCCCAATAGCCATACAGTCATTACTCACAGTATACAGAGAGACAACTACTTATGTAAATGCCTGTCTCTAGACAACACCTAGCTGAAGCCAGCAGCATCAGCACTGTGGGAAATCTCATTTAACTTAGCACAAGCAAACATTCCTATTACAAAATCTGTACCACTAGGATTTAGAGAGGAGGAACAAACAGCAGAGACTTTAATAAAAAACACAAGGAGCAGTTACAAGTACCTTCCTGACAATGTAAGAGTAAGAGGAAAAATGATGAAACTGGTTAAATAACCAGCACCTCTCAGTCATCAATAACGTATCTTTTGCAGACTAACTGAATATTTACAACCAACTAACTCAGCTTTGATTCACAATCTGTTTATACACAGCTTTGCCGCCGGACAGCAAGGCTCAGTGGGGCTCTTTTAGAGACAGGAGTTTACCCGTTTCCCAGGAGAAAGGATATAAACTACCTCTTTAAAAGAATGAGAAATCCTCATCACTTTGTCACATTTATGTGTATTTGTATTTCTTCTTAATACTGATTTAAAAAAATGGATCGATTAATTTTCTGTGCCTCAAGTAATCGATTATTTCATTTAAAAACTCAGAGTGCATAATTTTTACTCCTTTTTTGTGAAACAACGTGCTCAGCGTTATGTCTCCCTTGCCCAGGAAGAAAAAGAAGGAGGCAGAGGTTAGTTGAGCAGCGGAAAAGTGGAAGCGGCAAGGGAATACAGCGATTTTAAAGGAATAAAAGCATTTTAGGTTTGAACTGTGACATGTATTCAGCGTATCCTTGCCTTCCACAACAGCACGTTTTATAACAACATTGATTGGTATAACTTATAACCAGAGGTGAAAATAAATGAATTACATTTACTCAAGTTACTGTAACTGAGTAGATTTCATAAGTAATTTGTAATTTTTAAAGTACTTTTTTAAAATAGGTAATTTTACTTTTACTCAAGTACATTTTGACACAAGTAATTTACTTCACTACATTGGAAAACTCCCCATTACAGTAAAAAAATAAAATGCTGGGGAAAAAAAAACAATTGTCTGGATTAAAAAAAACAATTGGCACGGTGTCAGGGCCAGACAAGGAGGAGACTTGAGCGGATACAATAAA
Organism: Astyanax mexicanus; assembly: GCF_023375975.1. Classification (NCBI taxonomy): domain Eukaryota; kingdom Metazoa; phylum Chordata; class Actinopteri; order Characiformes; family Acestrorhamphidae; genus Astyanax; species Astyanax mexicanus. The sequence continues at coordinate 25,944,974 of NC_064411.1, forward strand.
AATCTTTTATTAAAAGATTTAACAGGAGTAGTCAAAACAAGCCAGGTCAATACCAGTGAAACAATGAGCAGGGAAACCATACCATAAACAGGAGACAGTCCAGAGTTCATACACGAGCAGGGGATATCAGAGAGAAGGCAGTAATTCAAAGGTGAAGCAACAGTCCAGGTCATACACAGAAAATTCAATACACGGGCAAGGCAAAAATCAAAGTCGGTAATACACGGAAAAAGATCATACACGGAATAACAACATGGGCAATAGAAACGCTTTGTAATGCAGGTAGAACCAATACAATTACTCGGCGAGGTGTGAGCGTGAGCGTGGTCCTTATATACTAAGGGGTAATCATTACTCAGGACTTCCTGGAGGTGTCATGCGGTGTACCATGTGATCGAAAGTGCGTGTGATGTCATGGTGAGGTACGTTCTGGGTATTGTAGTTGGAAGCTTGGAAATTGCAGGTAGAGCTGAGTGAGGGGAACACAGGTGTGCTTTCAGCAACAGACATGACACACGGATGCTCGCACGTGGAATAACAAGCCAATAACGTCCTCATGCGATACAAAATGTGCCACGCCGGACAGAGCTGCAGCTTTCAAAACTTACACATCAAACCTGAGAAAGCATGTGGTGTAAATACTTTTATCAACAATCTGCTTAAAAAAACAAGTAAATAGCAGTTAAAGCAGAGCAATGGCAAGTTAAAAAATAATAATGAACTGTAAAACTATAAAAACACAGTTTATAGTCACCTATATGACCAATATATGACCATATTTACTTTTTAACAGTAAAGAAAGAAAATGGATCATAGAAACCTATGCCACTTGTTTTATGGGGTGGTAGAACAAATACTGCCTGAAAGGTCTGAATTATTTGTGGAATAATAATTAATTAAAAACAATTTAATTTATGATTTGTTTTCACTTTTTTACATCAAATAATTAAAAGTAACTATGTAACTTTTACTCAAAGTACATTTTAAATTGAGTACTTTTTACTTTTACTCCAGTAGATTTTTAGATGGGTACTTTTACTTTTACTTGAGTAGAATTTTAGCAAAGTAAAGGTACTTTTACTTAATTACAATTTTTCAGTACTTTTTCCACCTCTGCTTATAATAAATCAATGAGATTAACATTAATGTAGCTTAATAATATTACGTCATCACTGTGAAGTGTGAATTAATAGGAGTACTGTCTAATGTGTTTGATTAGTTTGTTCGAACAGAGACAAGTTCTCAAATTAATACAGTCTTTATGTAAACAGTAAACACAGCACTGTGGTGTTCAGAATATAAATATGTTAAATAAATGTTAAAATTAGCTGAGCTAAAGTTACTTTAGCTGGAAAGGAAATGAATGATTTCTTCATTTTCTAAAATAATCCATAGCTGCAGCCCTAGTATAACTAAACAAACCAGACAAAATTAAACCTGTTTCAGTTTGTTTGGTGCCTCACGCAGAGAGGGCGCTAGTAAAGAAGGCAGACCCACCGCGGTCTGTTTTTCGGTTCAATTGGTATGCGATTGTACACCAGAAAAAACTGAATAAAAAGGTACAGCTGTTTTGTTGCGGACTGTAATGCCAAGTGAACTCCAATATAGAACAGATCAGAATTATCAGCCTCCAGAAGAAGTGAAAGAGCTGCTGCTGAACCAAGTGAGGGATATAGAAGCTCCAGGTTTATTAATAATAACCACAGCTACTTCTAATCAAACGAGCAGATACAGTTAGGTCCATATATATTTGGACACTGACACAAATTTTGTCTTTTTATCTGTTTACTGAAACATATTCAAGTTATAGTTATATAATGTACATGGGCATAAAGTCCAGACATCCAGCTTTTATTTGACGGTATCCACATTAAAATTGGATGAAGAATTTAGGAGTTTTAGCTCCTTAACATGTGCCACCCTGTTTTTAAAGGGACCTAAAGTAATTGGACAATTGACTCTAAGGCAATTTCAATCGACAGGTGTGGGCAATCCCTTTGTTATATTTTTCTCAATTAAGCAGATAAAAGGCCTGAAGTTGATTTAATGTGTGGTGCTTGCATTTGAAAGGTTTTGCTGTGAAGTAAACATGCAATCAAAGGAGCTCTCCATGCAGGTGAAACAAGCAATCCTTAAGCTGCAAAAACAGAAAAAAGCATCAGAGAAATTGCTACAATATTAGGAGTGGCAAAATCTACAGTTTGGTACATCCTGAGAACGAAAAAAAAGGACTCGTGAACTCATCAATGCAAAAAGACCTGGGCGCCCACGGAAGACAACAGTGGTGGATGATCGCAGAATAATCTCCATTGTGAAGACAAACCCCTTCACAACAGCCAACCAAGTGAACAACACTCTCCAGGAGGTAGGCGTATCAATATCCAAATCTACCATAAAGAGAAGACTGCATGAAAGTAAGTACAGAGGGTTCACTGCATGGTGCAAGCCACTCATAAGCCTCAAGAATAAAAAGGCTAGACTGGACTTCTAAAAATCAAAAAAAAAAAAGCCAGCACAGTTCTGGAAAACATTCTTTGGACAGATGAAACCAAAATCAACCTCTATAGAATGACGGAAACAGAAAAGTATGGTGAAGGCGTGGTACAGCTCATGATCCAAGGCATACCACATCATCTGTAAAACACGGTAGAGGCAGTGTGATGGCTTGGGCATGCATGGTTGCCAGGTGCACTGGGTCACTAGTGTCTATTGATGATGTGACACAGGACAGAAGCATCCGATTGAATTCTGAGGTATTCAGAGCCATAATGTGTGCTCAGATCCAGCCAAATGCAGCCAAACTGATTGGTCGTCGTTTCATACTGCAGATGGACAATGACCCTAAACATAAAGCCAAAGCAACCCGGTAGTTAAATAAAGCAAAGGAGTGGAATATTCTTGAATGGCCAGGTCAGTCACCTGATCTCAAATGAGCATGCATTTCACTTGTTAAAGACTAAACTTCAGACAGAAAGGCCCACAAACAAACAGCAACTGAAAACCGCCACAGTAAAGGCCTGGCAGAGCATCAAAAAGGAGGAAACACAGCATCTGGTGATGTCCATGAGTTCAAGACTTCAGGCAGTCATTGCCAACAAAGGGTTTTCAACCAAGTACTAGAAATGAACATTTTATTTACAATTATTTAATCTGTCCAATTACAATTTTTTACCCGTCCCAATTGCGGATAGGCACAGTACACAGCGTGTTTACCCAGAATTATTGTTGGAACTAAACAATAAAGTCTCTTTTTTGTTGTCCGTTTTTAGTACGTTCACTCTGAGTTTTATTTTCTTTTGACACATTGTAATTTAAACCAATATTTATTTATTCTCTTATTTCGGCGTTTTACCTAGACCTATAAGGCTATGCCTTGCACTGCGCAGTGCTGCAAAATAAAACGCCTATGCCACAGATAATTTTCTTGAGCCCGCCTGACTTGGTCGAAGGAAAGTGGTGGGAAATCTTTGCATAAACCAGCCCTCTAATATCAGGAACAATACATTTCAACACAAAGATTAATAACATTATTACTGGCAACCTCTTGGTTACTACCATATGTTTAGCTAAATATCCAAAGAAAAGGTCATGAATACGTATATTAACTTGCCACAATTTCAAGAGTAACAATTTAATCCTATGTGGGACAGCATACATAAGCCCTTACCGTGTGCAGTGTACATGTCATGTCTAGTGCTGAAAGAATTTCAGAAAGAATTGATCTGCAATTTCCAAGCTTCCATCTACAATACCCAGAACGCACCACACTATGACATCAAGCTCTCTCCCGATCACATGACACACCACATGACACCTCCGGGAAATCCCGAGTACTGATTCCCTCACTATATAAGGACCATGCTCACGCTCACACCTCGCCAAGTATCTCTTTGGTTTATCCTGCAATACAAAGCGTTTCTCTAGCCATAGGCGTAGGAACCGGGGGGATGGGTGGGACATGTCCCACCCAATATTAGAAACAGGTGGATTTGTCCCCCCCAAAAATGATATCAGTTCGCTCAGGTCAGCTGTACTATTAATGAGGAGACAGACCGGACCAATCACGGAGCCGGTTCAGGTATTAAGTCACGCCTCTCAGTAGAAACAGCCAATCAGCTTGCTGGTTTTGCGGCGCGCGGAGCAGAGGCAGTTTGCTGTTGGGGAAGCCCCGCCCCCTCGCTGTGAGATTTAGCAGCGGGATCGGGACGCAGCAGCTTCAGCTGATTTTAAAACAGATATGGATATACGAAGATTTTTCTAAGAGAAAGGTAACGATAGGCTAACCACTTCAACTGTGATGATATGTTTCTGATAGCTGGTTAAAAATACACGTCTCTGAATCAGCACACAGTTTAAACCCACTGTGATTAATAAACTGCAGCTGTGTTAGTGTGTAAGCTTATCTTTGGAATTAGCTAGATTGGGAGTCAGGGTTAAAGGAAAAAAATAAAATATATATGTAATGTTTCCCTGTACCTGATCAACTAATCACTTTAATTTTCAAACTGTTTATTCATTTAGGATTACAGGACTTACTGTGAGCTATAATGAACGAACATTGATTTAACTAACTAGTTATCTAGAAGCTGGATGTAGATGATCGCCAGAATTTCGTACAGTACTTTAAGTTGGTAGTTTAAAGCAGTTACTTAACCCCGATCACTGCCCTAAACTAGTGTTTTCCACCTGATCAGCTAATAAACAGTCATTTACTGAGTTTACCTGTTAAAATCCTTTAGCCCCCTATGGAGCCTAAATTAATCATGTATATCCACCAGAGGAAGCTCTAGAATATGCAGAACAGTTTTAATATGCAGTAGAATATATAAGAACTGTGTTGAGAAACACTGCTGTAATGTGACTTCTGTTCATTTGTATTTCACAGTAAGACCACATATCCTGACGTTTATAAAAGTCTCTATGAAACGTAAAGTTACATTCTTTTACATAAAAGGACACCATCTTAAGAAGAGCTCTCAGTAGAAAAAAATAAAAGTGCTGGAGAAAATGTAAATATACAACAGAATTGACATGCCAATACATAATAATAATAATAATAATAATAATAATAATAACAATAATAATAACAATAATAATAATCTGTTATATTATTTTAAATATTAGGTGATAACTCAGACATTGCTTGCATAATTTTTCTAACAACAGTAGCTGTAATGTGGAGTAACATGTTTAGGTTGTAAAATCACCTTATAATAATAATTTACTTTTAATTAAAAGTAATTTCCACAAATGTTCTAGGAAACTATTGGGTGGGCTTGGGTTCATATTGGCAAATGTGTCCCCCCCAATATCAAGCCCGCTCCTACGCCCTTGTCTCTAGCCCTTGTTTGATTTTTCATGTATGATTTTGTTTTTGTGTTTTGCCTGCTCCCTTTGTATTGGATTCCTGTGTATGACCAGGACTGTTTATTCAATTTGGATTTCTGCCTACTCTGTGATACTGCCTGCCCGTGTTTGAACTCTGGACTGTCTCCACATACCAGGTGCTGTAAGCTTTTCCCCTCTTGCTTATATTACTATTGTCTTGTTATATATTACTAGTATGTTGTTTGAAAACCATGATAGATGAATTCACATAAGTAGTCTTGATGAGACCTCTGCAATAGCTTTTGTTCACACCACCCTGAGAACACCCAATCTCGTCTGATCTCGGAAGCTAAGCAGGGTTTGGCCTGGTTAGTACTTGGATTGGAGACCACCTGGGAATACCAGTTGCAGTAAGCTTTTCCCCTCTTGCTTCTATTAGTATGGTTTTGTTACATATTACTAGTGTTTTAGTTGAAACCTAACATAGATGAAGTCACGTGAGTAGTCATGATAAGAGTTCTACAATCGCTGACGGTCTCACAACCCTGAAAACGAACGATCTCATCTGATATCGGAAGCTAAGCAGGATTTGGCCTGGTTAGTGTTTGGATCAGAGACCACCTGGGAATACCAGATGCTGTAAGCTTTTCCCCTTTTGCTTCTATTACTATTGTCTTGTTACATATTTCTAGTGTGTTATTCTAAACCCAACATAGATGAAGTCACATAAGTAGTCTTTATGAGAGTCCTTCAACTGCTTACGGTCACACTACTCTGAGAACGCGTGAACTCGTCTGATCTTGGAAGCTAAGCAGGGTTTGGCCTGATTAGTACTTGGATGGGAGACCACCTGGGAATACCAGGTGCTGTAAGCTTTTCCCCTCTTGCTTCTATTAGTTTGGTTTTGTTATATATTACTAGTGTTTTATTTGAATCGGAACATAGATGAAGTCACATAAGTAGTCTTCACGAGAGTTCTTCACACTACCCTGAGAACGCCCGATCTCGTCTGATCTCGGAAGCTAAGCAGGGTTTGGCCTGATTAGAACTTGGATCGGAGACCACTTGGGAATATCAGGTGCTGTAAGCTTTTCCCCTTTTGCTTCTAATAGTTTGGTTTAGTTATATATTACTAGTGTTGTATTTAAATCACAACATAGATGAAGTCACATAAGTAGTCTTCACGAGATCTTTTCAACAGCTTACAGTCACACTACCCTGAGAACGCCAGATCTCGTCTGATCTCGGAAGCTGTGCAGGGTTTAGCCTGATTAGTACTTGGATGGGAGACCACCTGGGAATACCAGGTGCTGTAAGCTTTTCCCCTTTTGCTTCTATTACTATTGTCTTGTTATATATTACTAGTGTTTTATTTGAAACCCAACATAGATGAAGTCACATACGTAGTCTTCACAAGAGTTCTTCAACCGCTTACAGTCAAACTACCCTGAGAACGCCAGATCTCGTCTGATCTCGGAAGCTAAGCAGGGTTTGGCCTGATTAGTACTGGGATGGGAGAATACCAGGTGCTGTAAGCTTTTCCCCTTTTGCTTCTATTACTATTGTCTTGTTATATATTACTAGTGTTTTATTTGAAACCCTACATAGATTAATTCACATAAGTAGTCTTGATGAGAGTTCTGTAATGGCTTACGGTCACACTACCCTGAGAACGACCGATGTCGTCTGATCTCGGAAGCTAAGCAGGGTTTGGCCTGATTAGTACTTGAATGGGAGACCACCTGGGAATACCAGGTGCTGTAAGCTTTTCCCCTCTTGCTTCTATTAGTTTGGTTTTGTTATATATTACCAGTGTTTTATTTGAAAGCCAAAATAGATGAAGTCACATAAGTAGTTTTGTTAAGAGTTCAGCAATCGCTTACGGTCACACTACCCTGAGAACGCCTGATCTCATCTGATCTCGGAAGCTAAGCAGGGTTTGGCCTGATTAGTACTTGGATGGAAGACCACTTGGGAATACCAGGTGCTGTAAGCTTTTCCCCTTTTGCTTCTATTACTATGGTCTTGTTATATATTACTAGGGTTTTATTTGAAACCCAACATAGATGAAGTCACATAAGTAGTCTTCACGAGAGTTCTTCAACCGCTTACGGTCACACTACCCTGAGAACGCCCGATCTCGTCTGATCTCGGAAGCTAAGCAGGGTTTGGCCTGATTAGTACTTGGATGGGAGACCGCCTGGGAATACCAGGTGGGATAGGGTTAGGAGCCTACAGAGCCTCCCCTCTCCCCCACATGGGAGCCTCTGATCACCTCACCATTATGCTAATGCCAGCTTACAGACCACTGGTTAAAGTCACCAAACCAGTTCTTAAGCAGGTACGAGTGTGGCCAGAGGGTTCCTCAGAGGCACTTCAGGACTGTTTCAGCACAACAGACTGGAATATGTTCAGAGAGGCTGCCACCCACAACAACTCCACAGACATTCAGGAGTACACAGAAACTGTCTCTGCCTACATCACCAAGTGCACTGATGATGTAACTGACCTCAAGACCATCACTGTTTGAGCGAATCAGAAACCATGGCTGACAGGAGAGGTCCACAAGCTCCTGAAGGCTAGAAATGCAGCCTTCAGAACAGGTGACCAGGCAGGCCTGAGGACAGCCAGGGCCAACCTGTCCCGCGGGATCAGGAAAGCTAAGAGGCTGTACTCAAAGAAGATTTCCCAATGCTTCAGTGACAGCAGAGACACACGGAACCTGTGGCAGGGTATCCAGTCTATCACAGGCTATAAACCACATCCACAGACCTGCGACAGCGACACATCTCTGCTGAACAACCTGAATGGGTTCTTCCCAAGGTTCGAGCCACTCAACAACACACCCGCCCAGAAATCCATCCTTCCTCCTGGTGACCAGGTGTTGGCGCTATCCCCAGACAGTGTGAGGAGAGTATTCAGCAGGATCAATGCTCGGAAAGCTCCTGGGCCTGACAACATTCCTGGTCGTGTGCTGAGAGACTGTGCCTGGGAACTCGCAGATGTTTATACTGACATTTATAACACCTCTCTGAGTCAGGCGGTGGTTCCCACATGCTTCAAAGCCACCACCATCATCCCTGTCCCAAAAAAGGCATCGCCATCCTGTTCAATGACTATCGTCCAGTTGCACTCACCCCCATCCTCATGAAGTGCTTCGAACGACTAGTCATGCATCACATCAAGTCTTCGCACCCCCCCTCCCTGGACCCCTACCAGTTTGCATATCAGTCAAATCGCTCGACCGATGATGCCATCTCCACTGTTCTACACTCAGCCCTCACACACCTAGAAAAGAAGAACACCTACGTCAGAATTCTGTTTGTTGACTTCAGCTCAGCATTCAACACAATCATTCCCCAACAGCTCATACACAAACTGGACAGTCTGGGGCTGAGCACTTCACTGTGCAACTGGCTGTTAGACTTACTGACTGGAAGACCACAGGCAGTGCGGGTTGGCAGCAGCACATCCAGCATCACCACACTGAACACAGGGGCTCCCCAAGGATGTGTGCTGAGCCCCCTTCTGTTCACTCTGCTGACCCACGATTGCACACCACACTGTAAAAAGTGAAGCATGGAGCTGATCATTCAAGCTAATAAATATGATTGAACACATAGTACAATTATTGACTTTATTGTGAAACTCAACCTTTTTGAATTTTGATGTGTCAATTTTGATTCAGACTAAATTAATTACAATTCTGAAGGAAATAAACCAAATGTTTTGGTTCCACTGAAATCATACTCGAAGAAAAGAGATAAGGATGTAATATTTTTAATTTGAATCAAACATGAATTGCGCATGCGCACTGTGGAGCACGGGAGAAGTTGTAGAGAAGTGCTTCAGAGCTCTGAGGGAGAGAGGGAGAAAGTGCCTGAACGCGCTCGCGAGAGAGAGAATGAGAGAGGGAGAAAGTGCCTGAACGCGCTCGCGAGATAGCAACGCATGCTTATGGCATTGTGGCGTCGGGACTGGAGGGGGGGCGGAAGGAATTATGGGAGCTCACCCTGTTGGGGGAAGTGGGTGTTTTTCTGCGTGTTTATGTTACTGTTTATCCCAGAGTTTCATGTCATGTTTTATTATCACTGTTCTAGTATTATTCATGTAGTTATCAGTTATGTGGTTGTTTTGTGTAAGTGCCTCACCCTTTGTGTGTTTTCTGTGTGTGGGAGTGGGGTTAGCTGCGTTGGAGCTGGATTTACATAGGATTCCACTTTTGAAAGTAAAACTAACTGTTTTACTTTCAAAAGTGGAATCCTATGTAAATCCAGCTCTTAGTATCCTCCTCAGAGCAAAATAAAAAGAGCAAGAGAGCACTGAAACGAATCTCGCTGGTAATCCGTCCTCTTCCACGCCACAGTAACTTCTGGAACTTCTGAATATGCTGCCATGTTTTTTTTTTTAAGTTCGGTTCAATTTAAATGTATTAGTTTGGTTCCGAAACTGAAATGTAAAGAATTTAACTTGGATCAAGGTGAATAATTAATATTGGGTCGAGTGAAGTAATATGGTTTATGTCAAAATAAAATAATCAGGTTGTAACAATTGACTTTATTTAGATTGAGTGAAGTCAAATAGTTTAGATGCAACAAATGGACATCAATTTTTTTTATTTGAGCAGGGCTACACTTTTTACAGTGCAGCACACACCTCCAACCTCTTCATCAAGTTTGCGGATGACACGACGGTGGTGGGTCTCATCAGCAACAACGATGAGCGAGGTGAGCCGCCTGGCCTCCTGGTGCAAACACAACAATCTCTCTCTGAACACAGAGAAGACCAAGGAGATTGTTGTGGACTTCAGGAGAACTCACACACAGCACACTCCTTTGTTCATCAACGGAACTGCTATGGAGAGGGTGAGCAGCACCAAGTTCCTGGGTGTGCACATCACAGAGGACCTGGAGCAACTCCTGGAGCAACTCAGCATCAGTGGCCAGGAAGGCAAATCAGCGTCTCTACTTTCTCCGCAAGCTGAGAAGAGCTGAAGCCCCCACCCCCATCATGACCACCTTCTACAGAGGGGCCATCGAGAGCATCCTGACCAGCTGTTTCACCGTGTGGTACGGGGCCTGCACAGCATCCTGCCGCAGGACCCTCCAGCGTATCGTGAGAGCAGCTGAGAAGATTGTTGGCACCTCTCTCCCCTCACTTCAGGACTTGTACAGCTCCCGCCTCACACGGAAAGCCCTCCGTCTGGCAGGAGATCCCTCCCACCCACTACACAGCTTCTTCAGCCTGCTGCCATCAGGGAGGAGACTGCGGAGTCTCGGGGCGAGGACCAGCAGACTGCGAGACAGCCCCATCCATCAGGCTGTGAGGATGCTGAACTCTCTTCCTGCTCTACCCTCATCCCAATCCTGCCCCCAGCACACACTTACTGAGCATCCTGACCCCCCACTAATACAGTACTGAAACTCTGCACTACAATGCACAAAGTAATGGTCCCTTCCAAACGGACTTGCACTGCACAATACCTGCACTACTGCTATACTTGCACTGTCAATACGTACTTTAATTCCACTTTAATTAAACGGTGAACTTTAAGGACTTACGCACCCATTCACTTTACCAGCCTTAAGCTATATACCATATATCCTATTTCCACTACTGTTATATACTATTTATACTGTAATTTCATCTTAATCACCATCAATATTGCACTATTGTCTTATGTTTATTGTGTCTTGTTGTATTGTACATATAGTGTCTCCCACTCTTTTATATTAAATATCTATTTCTTTTTTTTACTTATATTTATATATCTATTTCTCCCCCACACTACTAAACCTTGTTTTTGTCTCATGTATGTCTATTTGTTTCCCTGCTGTATTGTACGCATAGTGTCTCCTATTCTCCTTTATTATATCTATTATCTGTACTTGCTGTAAAATTGGGAAGGAGAGTAACGTAATTTCAATAAAACTACTTGACTTGAGTTACAGCTGGAGCTAGGGTTATGGTTAGGGTTAACAAAGCAGCTAGGGTTAGGCCTACAGGTGGGATAGGGTTAGGAGTTACAGCTATAGTTAGGGTTAGGGTTAGGGTTAACGAAGCAGCTAGGGTTAGGCCTACAGGTGGAATAGGGTTAGGAGTTACAGCTGGAGCTAGGGTTAGGGTTAGGGTTAACAAAGCAGCTAGGGTTAGGCCTACAGGTGGGATAGGGTTAGGAGCTACAGCTGGAGCTAGGGTTAGGGTTAGGGTTACCGAAGCAGCTAGGGTTAGGCCTACAGGTGGGATAGGGTTAGGAGTTACTGCTGGAGCTAGGATTAGGGTTAGGGTTACCGAAGCAGCTAGGGTTAAGCCTAGAGGTGGGATAGGGTTAGGGTTAAAGCTGGAGCTAGGGTTAGGGTTAGGGTTAGCGAAGCAGCTAGGGTTAGGCCTACAGGTGGGATAGGGTTAGGAGTTACAGCTGGAGCTAGGGTTAGGGTTAGCGAAGCAGCTAGGGTTAGGCCTACAGGTGGGATAGGGTTAGGAGTTACAGCTGGAGTTAGGGTTAGGGTTTGGGTTACCGAAGCAGCTAGGGTTAGGCCTACAGGTGGGATAGGGTTAGGGTTAAAGATGGAGCTAGGGTTAGGGTTAGCGAAGCAGCTAGGGTTAGGCCTACAGGTGGATTAGGGTTAGGAGTTACAGCTGGAGCAAGGGTAACGGTTAGGGTTACCGAAGCAGCTAGAGTTAGGCCTACAGGTGGGATAGGGTTAGGAGTTACAGCTGGAGCTAGGGTTAGGGTTAGGCCAACAGGTGGGATAGGATTAGGAGTTACAGCTGGAGCTAGGGTTAGGGTTACCGAAGCAGCTAGGGTTAGGCCTACAGGTGGGATAGGGTTAGGAGTTACAGCTGGAGCTAGGGTTAGGGTTAGGCTTAAACAAGCAGCTAGGGTTAGGCCTACACGTTGGATAGGGTTAGGGTTAAAGATGGAGCTAGGGTTAGGCCTACAGGAGGGATAAGGTTAGGAGTTACAGCTGGAACTAGGGTTAGGGTTAACGAAGCAGCTAGGGTTAGGCCTACAGGTGGGATAGGGTTAGGAGCGCCTCAACTCTGGAATAATCTCCCCGAATATGTTCGGGACTCAGACACAGTCTCAATCTTTAAGTCTAGACTGAAAACTTACTTGTTTAGTTTAGCTTTTGGTAATTAATGTTTTTCCCTTTAGATAAGGCTGCAGATTCAGGGGTTCATGGACAGAGGAAATTGTGGTAAACTGAGATGCTGGTGCTGTTGTTCTCCCACTGCACACGGTCACTCAGGTTTGTGGACGGTGGAGTGGGTGGATGCTGGTGTTTCAGGGTGCCTCCATGTCTATGTTACCTTCTGGCTCTCTGCCTTTAGTTAGGCTGTTTTATTCAGTTCTGCCGGAGTCATTTGCCACACTCTGATAATGTTTTAATATTCTCAGTTTTGCATAAATCCAGTCAAAACTAATTCCATCTCTCTGCCTTCCTCCGAGTTACTGACTGCCCACCTGTCTGACTTGATACCGATGTTGGACCCTCAGGCTCTCGCGTCTCCTGTCCGGCCAGACTGATGGAAGTTTCTGAAGTCAGCTCTTCTCCACCACCACCACAGATCAGCTGCTCATCGACCATCTTACTCTCCACTACAGATTACATCCAAGCCATTAGTGGCGCTATTACACTCCTGAGTACATAAAACCTATATAGATGTATAAAAGACTTTTTAAATGTCTATTTAAAAGCCGTTTGACCAGTGGTAGGATGGTCCCCCCTTTAATGTGAGTCTTGGTCCTCCCAAGGTTTCTTCCTCCTCCTGCAGCTCTGAGGGAGTTTTTCCTTGCCTCCGCGCTCACTGGGGGTTCTGTATTCTGTATTTTCTATGTGTAATGTTTTGCCTGATTCTTTGTCCTGTAATCATGTTTCTGTAAAGCTGCTTTGTGCCAACACCTGTTGTAAAAAGCGCTATACAAATGAATTTGATTTGATTTGATTTGATTTGAGTTACAGCTGGAGCTAGGGTTAGGGTTAGGGTTACCGAAGCAGCTAGGGTTAGGCCTACAGGTGGGATAGGGTTAGGAGCTACAGCTGGAGCTAGGGTTAGGGTTAGGGTTACCGAAGCAGCTAGGGTTAGGCCTACAGGTGGGATAGGGTTAGGGTTAAAGCTGGAGCTAGGGTTAGGGTTAGCGAAGCAGCTAGGGTTAGGCCTACAGGTGGGATAGGGTTAGGAGTTACAGCTGGAGCTAGGGTTAGGGTTAGCGAAGCAGCTAGGGTTAGGCCTACAGGTGGGATAGGGTTAGGAGTTACAGCTGGAGTTAGGGTTAGGGTTTGGGTTACCGAAGCAGCTAGGGTTAGGCCTACAGGTGGGATAGGGTTAGGGTTAAAGATGGAGCTAGGGTTAGGGTTAGGGTTAGCGAAGCAGCTAGGGTTAGGCCTACAGGTGGGATAGGGTTAGGAGTTACAGCTGGAGCTAGGGTTAGGGTTAGGCCAACAGGTGGGATAGGATTAGGAGTTACAGCTGGAGCTAGGGTTAGGGTTACCGAAGCAGCTAGGGTTAGGCCTACAGGTGGGATAGGGTTAGGAGTTACAGCTGGAGCTAGGGTTAGGGTTAGGCTTAAACAAGCAGCTAGGGTTAGGCCTACACGTTGGATAGGGTTAGGGTTAAAGATGGAGCTAGGGTTAGGCCTACAGGAGGGATAGGGTTAGGAGTTACAGCTGGAACTAGGGTTAGGGTTAACGAAGCAGCTAGGGTTAGGCCTACAGGTGGGATAGGGTTAGGAGTTACAGCTGGAGCTAGGGTTAGGGTTAGGGTTACCGAAGCAGCTAGGGTTAGGCCTACAGGTGGGATAGGGTTAGGGTTAAAGCTGGAGCTAGGGTTAGGGTTAGCGAAGCAGCTAGGGTTAGGCCTACAGGTGGGATAGGGTTAGGAGTTACAGCTGGAGCTAGGGTTAGGGTTAGCGAAGCAGCTAGGGTTAGGCCTACAGGTGGGATAGGGTTAGGAGTTACAGCTGGAGTTAGGGTTAGGGTTTGGGTTACCGAAGCAGCTAGGGTTAGGCCTACAGGTGGGATAGGGTTAGGGTTAAAGATGGAGCTAGGGTTAGGGTTAGGGTTAGCGAAGCAGCTAGGGTTAGGCCTACAGGTGGATTAGGGTTAGGAGTTACAGCTGGAGCTAGGGTAACGGTTAGGGTTACCGAAGCAGCTAGAGTTAGGCCTACAGGTGGGATAGGGTTAGGAGTTACAGCTGGAGCTAGGGTTAGGGTTAGGCCAACAGGTGGGATAGGATTAGGAGTTACAGCTGGAGCTAGGGTTAGGGTTACCGAAGCAGCTAGGGTTAGGCCTACAGGTGGGATAGGGTTAGGAGTTACAGCTGGAGCTAGGGTTAGGGTTAGGCTTAAACAAGCAGCTAGGGTTAGGCCTACACGTTGGATAGGGTTAGGGTTAAAGATGGAGCTAGGGTTAGGCCTACAGGAGGGATAGGGTTAGGAGTTACAGCTGGAACTAGGGTTAGGGTTAACGAAGCAGCTAGGGTTAGGCCTACAGGTGGGATAGGGTTAGGAGTTACAGCTGGAGCTAGGGTTAGGGTTAGGGTTACCGAAGCAGCTAGGGTTAGGCCTACAGGTGGGATAGGGTTAGGAGTTACAGCTGGAGCTAGGGTTAGGGTTAGGGTTACCGAAGCAGCTAGGGTTAGGCCTACAGGTTGGATAGGGTTAGTGTTAAAGCTGGAGCTAGGGTTAGGAGGGTTACCGAGGCAGCTAGGGTTAGGCCTACAGGAGGGATAAGGTTAGGAGTTACAGCTGGAATTAGGGTTAGGGTTAACGAAGCAGCTAGGGTTAGGCCTACAGGTGGGATAGGGTTAGGAGTTACAGCTGGAGCTATGGTTAGGGTTAGGGTTACCGAAGCATCTAGGGTTAGGCCTACAGGTGGGATAGGGTTAGTGTTAAAGCTGGAGCTAGGGTTAGGGTTAGGCCTACAGGTGGGATAGGGTTAGGGTTAAAGCTGGAGTTAGGGTTAGGGTTAACAAAGCAGCTAGGGTTAGGCCTACAGGTTGGATAGGGTTAGGGTTAAAGCTGGAGCTAGGGTGAGGGTTAGGGTTACCGAAGCAGCTAGGGTTAGGCCTACAGGTGGGATAGGGTTAGGAGTTACAGCTGGAGCTAAGGTTAGGGTTAGGGTTAATGAAGCAGCTAGGGTTAGGCCTACAGGTGCGATAGGGTTAGGGTTAAAGCTGGAGCTAGGGTTAGGGTTAGGGTTACCGAAGCAGCTAGAGTTAGGCCTACAGGTGGGATAGGGTTAGGAGTTAGCCTGGAGCCAGGGTTAGGGTTAGGGTTAACGAAGCAGCTAGGGTTAGGCCTACAGCTGGGATAGGGTTAGGGTTAAAGCTGGAGCTAGGGTTAGGGTTACCGAAGCAGCTAGGGTTAGGCCTAGAGGTGGGTTAGGGTTAGGAGTTACAGCTGGAGCCATGGTTAAGGTTAGGGTTAACGAAGCAGCTAGGGTTAGGCCTACAGGTGGGATAGGGTTAGGAGTTACAGCTGGAGCTGAGGTTAGGGTTAGGGTTAACGAAGCAGCTAGGGTTAGGCCAACAGGTAGGATAGGGTTAGGAGTTACAGCTGGAGCTAGGTTTGGGGTTACGGTTACTGAAGCAGCTAGGGTTAGGCCTACAGCCCAGCCCAGAAGACTCCAACTATTTTCAAATCAGATACTTGTTTAGATCACTTGTTTCTGGCCTCATAAATGTATGATCAGACAGGCTGGGTGCATGAGACTGTGGACAAGGGTAATTATGTGATTGTTGTGCATTTGTCGTGTTGTAATTCTGGTTATCTTCCACATGGCACTTCCTCACAGGAGATGGTGATGCATGAGCATTTATCGGCATTTAAGTTGCAGGATGAAGGTCTTCCCTGTTAGTTGACTGAAGAGGCACTGCATCTGGAATTTGTTGCTGAGTGTACTGTACAAGGGAGTGGCTATGTACATACTCATTAGTTTGCTGAACTGGATCTTGAGTAGTTATCTGAGCTAACCCTTCAAGATGTTCATCTTCAATTTCTGCTGCTGCCTCATACACAGCCGCCTCAGCAGAGGCTGCAGCTGGTTCTCTCTTCAACTTTAGCACATACAAGTTTGCTTCAACATCTGCCTTATGCCTTGTTGCTTCTGCAGTGTTCTTTTGATGCTCTTCCTCGATTTTTGCTTTCTCCTTCAGCATAGCTGCTTCCTTCTCAACATATGAGAACTGTGCTCGAGCTGCCTGCTTTAGCTCTTGCTTTAGTAGCTGCGGAGCTGGCTGAACTACGACTTGAGGTTCTGGAACCAGAGACCTGTGACCTTGTCTCGAAGGTTTTCTGCATTTGCTCGCTGTCTTTGCCGTCGGCCATGTTGAGCTTTGCGTAGTTTGAGTCAAATTGCCGCCTGCAGTATGCTGACTGTAACAATCCCCTTGTTCAATGATGCCTTTTTACTATTCTGCCCTAGCAGTTGCGTGTGTGAGCAAAGCTAGACAGATAGCTAACAGGAACTTCAAGAAAAATCAAAGCTTTGTAAAAGGAGTGGCTTTACTGATGATTTCAGGTTTATTCACATCCTTAGTTGTTTTTTATTCTTTCCTTTGGTTCAAACTTTTCTTGTAAAACTGCAAATAAATACAATGAAAACAACAATAAACAATAGTAACAACACTTAGAAGTAAACCAAAGCTAACATAGCTAACATAACAATGTAGGGAAGCCTGCACTAGCTAGCCAAAGCCTAGATACAGCGTGGATTAAAAAGTGGGAGTCCATGCAGACTGCAGCTCTCCTGAAGTTTAACTGAAAAGAAAATGGAGGATAACCTCCCTAAAACAAATCATTCCCTGCAGTACCTTAAAACCCCATGAGGGGGTGCTGTTTATCTTGGATACATTATCCTGAATGGGTAAACAGAATAATGAGAGTTCTGCAACCGCTTACGGTCACACTACCCTGAGAACGCCCGATCTCGTCTGATCTCGGAAGTTAAGCAGGGTTGGGCCTGGTTAGTACTTGGATGGGAGACCACCTGGGAATATGCTTCTATTACCATGGTCTTGTTATACATTACTAATGTGTTATCTGAAACCCAACATAGATGAAGTCGCATAAGTAGTCTTGATGAGAGTTCTGCAATCGCATACGGTCACACAACCCTGAGAACGCCCGATTTCGTCTGATCTCGGAAGCTAAGCAGGGTTTGGCCTGGTTATTACTTGGATCGGAGACCACCTGGGAATACCAGGTGCTGTAAGCTTTTCCCCTCTTGCTTCTATTACCATGGTCTTGTTATACATTACTAATGTGTTATCTGAAACCCAACATAGATGAAGTCGCATAAGTAGTCTTGGTGAGAGTTCTGCAGTCGCTTACGGTCACACTACCCTGAGAACGCCAGATCTCAGAAGCTAAGCAGCGTTTGGTCTGGTTAGTACTTGGATGGGAGACCACCTGGAAATACCAGGTGCTGTAAGCTTTTCCCCTCTTGCTTCAATGACCATGGTCTTGTTATACATTACTAGTGTATTATCTGAAACCCAACATAGATGAAGTCGCATAAGTAGTCTTGACGAGAGTTCTGCAATTGTTTACGGTCACACTACCCTGAGAACGCCTGATCTCGGAAGCTAAGCAGGGTTTGGCCTGATTAGTACATGGATGGTAGACCACCTGGGGCCAGTTGTTCAGAGGAACTCTGATCGGATTTTGGTTATCGGATTGGATCAAATCTGAAAAACGGGTTGTTCAAAAGGAAAAGAAGCATTCTGAAATCGGATCAGATCACATAATCCAATCCTAGTTTGAAAATAGATCAAACCTTCAGTTTCTGTTGTTCAAAACTTTTCAGTAGGATTTGGATAACTTTGATCCAAAAAAACAGGATTACCCTGATCCCAACAAGGGGTAGGATTTCAAAGTGGATTTCATGAAGAAAATGTGGTAAAACTTTAAAATCAAAGTTTTAAAGAAAAAAAATACATTTGTACAATTTAGTGTATATACATTTACTTCTATTTTGCACTTGACCTGTTTAACTGTTACAGTGATAAAGTAGACATTGGCTACCAATTAAGCCTTTTTCTGTAGTAATGTAAAAATAAAAACAATCTTGACCCCATTAAATAAACCCCCCAAAAGATTTCAATAACAAACAAAAATAATATATTGATTTTTTCATCTACGTCACTGTCATTCATCACTGTATATTAATGTCAAAGAAACATTCATCAGATATGAAGCTGTCAAAAATTATTTCGAACAATTGCAAAGAACACCAGAGTTTGTTCTGGTTCTTCAACAGGCTCAGGAGCATCATGAACATCACAGAGAGGGACATTGCGTCTGGTAGCAACATTGGGCAGGACAATACATGCAAGTGTTATGTTGCATGCTCCCTGTGGTTCGACTCGCAAATAGTTAAGTCATGCAAAGCGTCTCTGCAGAACGCTCAATTGCTCGTATTGTTTTGCAATAAGCAGTATCTTGTTACTGCAAGAAAAGGAGTCATCAACCCCTGTTGGTTCTTCTATCTGTTTTTACAAAGTTAGTAATCCGGATTAGGTAATCCTGAAAACTATGTTTCTGGATCAGGTTGATCCAATCCAATATTGCTTTGAAAAACTGGCTTAAAAGTAAGACAGATCACCTGATCCTGAATAGCAAAAAATGGGATTACCAAATCTGGATCATTTTGATCCGGATTACATTTTTTGAACAAGTGGCCCCTGGGAATACCAGGTGCTGTAAGCTTTTCTCCCCTTGCTTCTATGACCATGGTCTTGTTATACATTACTAGTGTGTTATCTGAAACCCAACATAGATGAAGTCGCATAAGTAGTCTTGATGATAGTTCTGCAATCGCTTACAGTCACACTACCCTGAGAACGCCCGATCTCGTCTGATCTCGGAAGCTAAGCAGGGTTTGGCCTGGTTAGTACTTGAATGGGAGACCACCTGGGAATACCAGGTGCTGTAAACTTTTCCCCTCTTGATTTATGACCATGGTCTTGTTATACGTTACTAGAGTGTTATCTGAAACCCAACATAGATGAAGTCGCATAAATAGTCTTGATGAGAGTGTTGCAATCGCATACAATCACACTACCCTGAGAACGCCAGATCTCGTCTGATCTCGGAAGCTAAGCAGGGTTTGGCCTGGTTAGTACTTGGATGGGAGACCACCTGGTAATACCAGGTGCTGTAAGCTTTTCCCCTCTTGCTTCTATGACCATGGTCTTGTTATACATTACTAGTGTGTAATCTAAAACCCACCATAGATAAGTCGCATAAATAGTCTTGATGAGAGTTCTGCAATCGCTTACGGTCACACTACCCTGAGAACACCCGATCTCGTCTGATCTCGGAAGCTAAGCAGGGTTTGGCCTGGTTAGTACTTGCATAGAAGACCACCTGGGAATACCAGGTGCTGTAAACTTTTCCCCTCTTGATTTATGACCATGGTCTTGTTATACGTTACTAGAGTGTTATCTGAAACCCAACATAGATGAAGTCGCATAAATAGTCTTGATGAGAGTGTTGCAATCGCATACAATCACACTACCCTGAGAACGCCCGATCTCGTCTGATCTCGGAACCTAGCAGGGTTTGGCCTGGTTAGTACTTGGATGGGAGACCACCTGGTAATACCAGGTGCTGTAAGCTTTTCCCCTCTTGCTTCTATGACCATGGTCTTGTTATACATTACTAGTGTGTAATCTAAAACCCAACATAGATGAAGTCGCATAAATAGTCTTGATGAGAGTTCTGCAATCGCTTACGGTCACACTACCCTGAGAACACCCGATCTCGTCTGATCTCGGAAGCTAAGCGGGGTTTGCCCTGGTTAGTACTTGGATGGAAGACCACCTGGGAATACCAGGTGCTGTAAGCTTTTCCCCTCTTGTTTCTATGACCATGGTCATGTTATACGTTACTAGTGTGTCGACTGAAACCCAACATAGATGAAGTCGCATAAGTAGTCTTGATGAAAGTTCTGCAATGGCTTACAGTCACACTACCCTGAGAACGCCCGATCTCGTCTGATCTCGGAAGCTAAGCAGGGTTTGACCTGGTTAGTACTTGGATGGGAGACCACCTGAGAATAACAGGTGCTGTAAGCATTTCCCCTCTTGCTTCTATTATCATGGTCTTGTTATACATTACTAGTGTGTTATTTGAAATGCAACATAGATGAAGTCGCATAAGTAGTCTTGATGAGAGCTCTGCAATGTCTTACGGTCACACTACCCTGAGAATGCCCAATCTCGTCTGATCTCGGAAGCTAAGCATTGTTTGGCCTGGTTAGTACTTGGATGGGAGACCACCTGGCAATACCAGGTGATCTAAGTTTTTCCCCTCTTGCTTCTGTGACCATGGTCTTGTTATACATTACTAGTTTATTATCTGAAACCCAACATAGATGAAGTCGCATAAGTAGTCTTGATGAGAGGTCAACAATCGCTTACGGTCACACTACCCTGAGAACGCCCGATCTCGTCTGATCTCGAAAGCTAAGCAAGGTTTGGCCTGGTAAGTACTTGGATGGGAGACCACCTGGGAACATCAGGTGCTGTAAGCTTTTCCCCTCCTGATTTATGACCATGGTCTTGTTATACGTTACTAGAGTGTTATCTGAAACCCAACATAGATGAAGTCGCATAAATAGTCTTGATGAGAGTGTTGCAATCGCTTACAGTCACACTACTCTGAGAACACCCGATCTCGTCTGATCTCGGAAGCAAAGCAGGGTTTGGCCTGGTTAGTACTTGGATGGAAGACCACCTGGTAATACCAGGTGCTGTAAGCTTTTCCCCTCTTGCTTCTATGACCATGGTCTTGTTATATATTACTAGTGTGTAATCTAAAACCCAACATAGATGAAGTCGAATAAGTAGTCTTGATGAGAGTTCTGCAATCGCTTACGGTCACACTACCCTGAGAACGCCCGATCTCGTCTGATCTCGGAAGCTGAACAGGGTTTGGCCTTGTTTGTACTTGGATGGGAGACCACCTGGGAATACCAGGTGCTGTAAGCTTTTCCCCTCTTGCTTCTATGACCATGGTCTTTTTATACATTACTAGTGTATTATCTGAAACCCAACTTAGATGAAGTCGAATAAGTAGTCTTGATGACAGTTCTGCAATCGCTTACGGTCACACTATCCTGGGAACGCCCGATCATGTCTGATCTCGGAAGCTAAGTGGGGTTTGGCCTGGTTAGTACTTGGATGGGAGACCACCTGGGAATACCAGGTGCTGTAAGCTTGTCCCCTCATGCTTCTATGACCATGGGCTTTTTATACATTACTAGTGTGTAATCTAAAACCCAACATAGATGAAGTCGCATAAGTAGTCTTGATGAGAGTTTTGCAATCGCTTACGGTCACACTACCCTGAGAACGCCCGATCTCGTCTGATCTCGGAAGCGAAGCAGGGTTTGCCCTGGTTAGTACTTGGATGGAAGACCACCTGGGAATACCAGGTGCTGTAAGCTTTTCCCCTCTTGCTTCTATTACCATGGTCGTGTTATACATTAATAGTTTGTTATCTGAAACCCAACATAGATGAAGTTGCATAAGTAGTCTTGATGAGAGCTCTGCAATGGCTTACGGTCACACTACCCTGAGAACGCCCGATCTTGTCTGATCTCGGAAGCTGAACAGGGTTTGGCCTTGTTTGTACTTGGATGGGAGACCACCTGGGAATACCAGGTGCTGTAAGCTTTTCCCCTCTTGCTTCTATGACCATGGTCTTGTTATACATTACGAGTGTATTATCTGAAACCCAACATAGATGAAGTCACATAAGTAGTCTTGATGACAGCTCTGCAATGGCTTACGGTCACACTACCCTGAGAACGCCCGATCTTGTCTGATCTCGGAAGCTGAACAGGGTTTGGCCTTGTTTGTACTTGGATGGGAGACCACCTGGGAATACCAGGTGCTGTAAGCTTTTCCCCTCTTGCTTCTATGACCATGGTCTTGTTATACATTACTAGTGTGTAATCTAAAACCCAACATAGATGAAGTCGCATAAGTAGTCTTGATGAGAGTTTTGCAATCGCTTACGGTCTTACTACCCTGAGAACGCCCGATCTCGTCTGATCTCGGAAACTAAGCAGGGTTTGCCCTGGTTAGTACTTGGATGGAAGACCACCTGGAAATACCAGGTGCTGTAAGCTTTTCCCCTCTTGCTTCTATGACCATGGTCTTGTTATACATTACTAGTTTGTTATCTGAAACCCAACATAGATGAAGTCGCATAAGTAGTCTTGATGAGAGGTCAGCAATCGCTTAAGGTTACACTACCTTGAGAACGCCCGATCTCATCTGATCTCGGAAGCTTAGCAGGGTTTTGCCTGGTTAGTACTTGGATGGGAGACCACCTGGGAATACCAGGTGCTGTAAGCTTTTCCCCTCTTGCTTCTATGACCATGGTCTTGTTATACGTTAATAGTGTGTTATTTGAAACCGTACATAGATGAAGTCGCATAAGTAGTCTTGATGAGAGTTCTGCAGTCGCTTAAGGTCACACTACCTTGAGAACGCCCGATCTCGTCTGATCTCGGAAGCTAAGCAGGGTTTGGCCTGGTTAGTACTTGGATGGGAGACCACTTGGTAATACCAGGTGCTGTAAGCTTTTCACTTCTTGCTTCTATGACCATGGTCTTGTTATACATTACTAGTGTGTAATCTAAAACCCAACATAGATGAAGTCACATAAGTAGTCTTGATGACAGTTCTGCAATGGCTTACGGTCACACTACCCTGAGAACGCCCGATCTTGTCTGATCTCGGAAGCTGAACAGGGTTTGGCCTTGTTTGTACTTGGATGGGAGACCACCTGGGAATACCAGGTGCTGTAAGCTTTTCCCCTCTTGCTTCTATGACCATGGTCTTGTTATACATTACTAGTGTGTAATCTAAAACCCAACATAGATGAAGTCGCATAAGTAGTCTTGATGAGAGTTTTGCAATCGCTTACGGTCTTACTACCCTGAGAACGCCCGATCTCGTCTGATCTCGGAAACTAAGCAGGGTTTGCCCTGGTTAGTACTTGGATGGAAGACCACCTGGAAATACCAGGTGCTGTAAGCTTTTCCCCTCTTGCTTCTATGACCATGGTCTTGTTATACATTACTAGTTTGTTATCTGAAACCGTACATAGATGAAGTCGCATAAGTAGTCTTGATGAGAGTTCTGCAGTCGCTTAAGGTCACACTACCTTGAGAACGCCCGATCTCGTCTGATCTCGGAAGCTAAGCAGGGTTTGGCCTGGTTAGTACTTGGATGGGAGACCACTTGGTAATACCAGGTGCTGTAAGCTTTTCACTTCTTGCTTCTATGACCATGGTCTTGTTATACATTACTAGTGTGTAATCTAAAACCCAACATAGATGAAGTCGCATAAGTAGTCTTGATGAGAGGTCTGCAATCGCTTACGGTCACACTATCCTGGGAACGCCCGATCATGTCTGATCTCGGAAGCTAAGTGGGGTTTGGCCTGGTTAGTACTTGGATGGGAGACCACCTGGGAATACCAGGTGCTGTAAGCTTGTCCCCTCATGCTTCTATGACCATGGGCTTTTTATACATTACTAGTGTGTAATCTAAAACCCAACATAGATGAAGTCGCATAAGTAGTCTTGATGAGAGTTTTGCAATCGCTTACGGTCACACTACCCTGAGAACGCCCGATCTCGTCTGATCTCGGAAGCGAAGCAGGGTTTGCCCTGGTTAGTACTTGGATGGAAGACCACCTGGGAATACCAGGTGCTGTAAGCTTTTCCCCTCTTGCTTCTATTACCATGGTCGTGTTATACATTAATAGTTTGTTATCTGAAACCCAACATAGATGAAGTTGCATAAGTAGTCTTGATGAGAGTTTTGCAATCGTTTACGGTCTTACTACCCTGAGAACGCCCGATCTTGTCTGATCTCGGAAGCTGAACAGGGTTTGGCCTTGTTTGTACTTGGATGGGAGACCACCTGGGAATACCAGGTGCTGTAAGCTTTTCCCCTCTTGCTTCTATGACCATGGTCTTGTTATACATTACGAGTGTATTATCTGAAACCCAACATAGATGAAGTCACATAAGTAGTCTTGATGACAGTTCTGCAATGGCTTACGGTCACACTACCCTGAGAACGCCCGATCTTGTCTGATCTCGGAAGCTGAACAGGGTTTGGCCTTGTTTGTACTTGGATGGGAGACCACCTGGGAATACCAGGTGCTGTAAGCTTTTCCCCTCTTGCTTCTATGACCATGGTCTTGTTATACATTACTAGTGTGTAATCTAAAACCCAACATAGATGAAGTCGCATAAGTAGTCTTGATGAGAGTTTTGCAATCGCTTACGGTCTTACTACCCTGAGAACGCCCGATCTCGTCTGATCTCGGAAACTAAGCAGGGTTTGCCCTGGTTAGTACTTGGAT
Source organism: Astyanax mexicanus (assembly GCF_023375975.1). NCBI lineage: Eukaryota > Metazoa > Chordata > Actinopteri > Characiformes > Acestrorhamphidae > Astyanax > Astyanax mexicanus. The sequence continues at coordinate 25,969,701 of NC_064411.1, forward strand.
GGAAGACCACCTGGAAATACCAGGTGCTGTAAGCTTTTCCCCTCTTGCTTCTATGACCATGGTCTTGTTATACATTACTAGTTTGTTATCTGAAACCGTACATAGATGAAGTCGCATAAGTAGTCTTGATGAGAGTTCTGCAGTCGCTTAAGGTCACACTACCTTGAGAACGCCCGATCTCGTCTGATCTCGGAAGCTAAGCAGGGTTTAGTCTGGTTAGTACTTGCATGGGAGACCACCTGGGAATACCAGGTGCTGTAAGCTTTTCCCCTCTTGCTTCTATGACCATGGTCTTGTTATACGTTACTAGTGTGTCATCTGAAACCCAACATAGATGAAGTCGCATAAGTAGTCTTGATGAGAGTTCTGCAGTCGCTTACGGTCACACAACCCTGAGAACGCCCGATCTCGTCTGATCTCGGAAGCTAAGCAGGGTTTGGCCTGGTTAGTACTTGGATGGGAGACCACTTGGTAATACCAGGTGCTGTAAGCTTTTCACTACTTGCTTTTATGACCATGGTCTTGTTATACATTACTAGTGTGTAATCTAAAACCCAACATAGATGAAGTCGCATAAGTAGTCTTGATGAGAGCTCTGCAATGGCTTACGGTCACACTACCCTGAGAACGCCCGATCTCGTCTGATCTCGGAAGCTAAGCAGGGTTTGGCCTGGTTAGTACTTGGATGGGAGACCACCTGGGAATACCAGGTGCTGTAAGCTTTTCCCCTCTTGCTTCAATTACCATGGTCTTGTTATACATTACTAGTTTGTCATCTGAAACCCAACATAGATGAAGTTGCATAAGTAGTCTTGATGAGAGCTCTGCAATGACTTACGGTCACACTACCCTGAGAACGCCCGATCTCGTCTGATCTCGGAAGCTTAGCAGGGTTTGGCCTGGTTAGTACTTGGATGGCAGACCACCTGGGAATACCAGGTGCTGTAAGCTTTTCCCCTCTTGCTTCTGTGACCATGGTCTTGTTATACATTACTAGTGTATTATCTGAAACCCAACATAGATGAAGTCGCATAAGTAGTCTTGATGAGAGGTCAGCAATCGCTTACGGTCACACTACCCTGAGAACGTCCGATCTCATGTGATCTCGGAAGCTAAGCAGGGTTTGGCCTGGTTAGTACTTGGATGGGAGTCCACCTGGGAATACCAGGTGCTGTAAGCTTTTCCCCTCTTCCTTCTGTGACCATGGTCTTGTTATACATTACTAGTGTATTATCTGAAACCCAACATAGATGAAGTCGCATAAGTAGTCTTGATGAGAAATCTGCAATCGCTTACGGTCACACTACCCTGAGAACGCCCGATCTCGTCTGTTCTCGGAAGCTAAGCATGGTTTGGCCTGGTTAGTAGTTGGATGTGAGACCACCTGGGAATACCAAGTGCTGTAAGCTTTTCCCCTCTTGCTTCTATGACCATGGTCTTGTTATACGTTACTAGTGTGTTATTTGAAAACGAACATAGATGAAGTCGCATAAGTAGTCTTGATGAGAGTTCTGCAGTCACTTACGGTCACACAACCCTGTGAACGCCAGATCTCGTCTGATCTCGGAAGCTAAGCAGGGTTTGGCCTGGTTAGTACTTGGATGGGAGACCACCTGGGAATACCAGGTGCTGTAAGCTTTTGCCCTCTTGCTTCTGTGACCATGGTCTTGTTATACGTTACTAGTTTGTTATCTGAAACCCAACATAGATGAAGTTGCATAAGTAGTCTTGATGAGAGCTCTGCAATGGCTTACGGTCACACTACCCTGAGAACGCCTGATGTCGTCTGGTCTCGGAAGCTAAGCAGGGTTTGGCCTGGTTAGTACTTGGATGGGAGACCACCTGGGAATACCAAGTGCTGTAAGCTTTTCCCCTCTTGCTTCTATGACCATGGTCTTGTTATACGTTACTAGTGTGTCATCTGAAACCCAACATAGATGAAGTCGCATAAGTAGTCTTGATGAGAGTTCTGCAGTCGCTTACGGTCACACAACCCTGAGAACGCCCGATCTCGTCTGATCTCGGAAGCTAAGCAGGGTTTGGCCTGGTTAGTACTTGGATGGGAGACCATTCGGTAATACCAGGTGCTGTAAGCTTTTCACTACTTGCTTTTATGACCATGGTCTTGTTATACATTACTAGTGTGTAATCTAAAACCCAACATAGATGAAGTCGCATAAGTAGTCTTGATGAGAGGTCTGCAATCGCTTACGGTCACACTACCCTGAGAACGCCCGATCTCGTCTGATCTCGGAAGCTAAGCAGGGTTTGGCCTGGTTAGTACTTGGATGGGGGACCACCTGGGAATACCAGGTGCTGTAAGCTTTTCCCCTCTTGCTTCAATTACCATGGTCTTGTTATACATTACTAGTTTGTCATCTGAAACCCAACATAGATGAAGTTGCATAAGTAGTCTTGATGAGAGCTCTGCAATGGCTTACGGTCACACTACCCTGAGAACGCCCGATCTCGTCTGATCTCGGAAGCTTAGCAGGGTTTGGCCTGGTTAGTACTTGGATGGGAGACCACCTGGGAATACCAGGTGCTGTAAGCTTTTCCCCTCTTGCTTCTGTGACCATGGTCTTGTTATACATTACTAGTGTATTATCTGAAACCCAACATAGATGAAGTCGCATAAGAAGTCTTGATGAGAGGTCAGCAATCGCTTACGGTCACACTACCCTGAGAACGTCCGATCTCATGTGATCTCGGAAGCTAAGCAGGGTTTGGCCTGGTTAGTACTCGGATGGGAGACCACCTGGGAATACCAGGTGCTGTTAGCTTTTCCCCTCTTCCTTCT